>NW_026844229.1:0-2500 GCF_029955315.1 Cylas formicarius
GTTTTGGAATTGGCCGGTAACGCGGCGAGGGACAATAAGAAAACCAGAATCATTCCGCGACATTTACAACTGGCGATCCGAAACGACGAGGAATTGAACAAATTATTATCGGGAGTAACGATCGCTCAGGGAGGTGTTTTGCCGAACATTCAAGCGGTTCTTTTGCCCAAGAAAACCGACAACAAAGCAAAATAAAAATTGCGGCGAGGGAAGACGATGGGAAAACGGTCCTTCTAAGGACCACAAATACTTTTCTATTTGAGATTTCGTTTCGTTTATTTAACAGATTATTAAAAAAAAAAAAAAAGAAACGTTCCTTCTTTTTACGTTTTCTCTTTCGGACTATAAGAAAACCGGTATAATACCTCGACATTTACAATTGCCGATCCCAGGAATTGAACAAATTATTATCCGAAGTTAAGATCGCTAGGTGGTTCTGTTTGCCTAAGAAAACCGACAACAAAGCTAAAATAAAGTTTTCGCCGGGAAGGAAGACGGTTCTTGTAAGGACCACAAATACTTTTCTATTTGAGATTTCGTTTCCTTTATTTCACAGATTTAATAATCACACTAACACGGGGAGAAATTAAAAATTCAAAACTTACCTCGACTCGATAATGGTTTGTTGGGCATTATACTCGAAATAACGAATAATCTTTGGAACGTATTTTGTGGTTCTGAAAAGAACCTTTTTTTTTTTTTTTTGTGTTTCCGCAAGATCGACGAAAAATTTAGCCACCAAATCCGTAAAGAGTTCTACCTTGTCTTTTTAGGGCGTACACCACGTCCATTGCCGTTACCGTTTTTCTTTTGGCGTGCTCCGTATAGGTTACCGCGTCTCTGATGACGTTTTCCAAAAACACCTTTAAAACGCCACGAGTTTCTTCGTAAATCAATCCGGAAATTCGTTTCACGCCTCCGCGACGGGCCAATCTTCTAATGGCCGGCTTGGTTATTCCCTGAATGTTATCCCTCAACACTTTGCGATGTCGCTTTGCACCACCTTTTCCCAAACCTTTGCCGCCTTTCCCTCTACCGGTCATTTTTAATACGAGCCGAGTTCTCTGATCGATATATAACAAACAAAACCGTCCGAAGTGCCACGATCAACTGACCGAAAACGGTCCGGCGCTTCGGTTTTGTCGAGTCGGAATTCGCCACGCCCAAAAAGGTCGATTGGACCAATGAGAAGAGAAAACGCTCGGGTACAAATTAAACGGACGGACGTTCGTGCGGCCATTATCTGTCGACGAGTGTTAGTGATTTGGTGTTCTAGTACGTCCGCGAACGTGTTTTATTATCATGGCCAGAACCAAGCAGACCGCTCGTAAATCGACCGGAGGAAAAGCGCCCCGAAAGCAGTTGGCGACCAAAGCGGCGAGAAAAAGTGCACCGGCACCGGAGGAGTTAAAAAACCTCATCGCTACAGACCGGGCACCGTGGCTTTGAGAGAAATTAGACGTTATCAAAAGAGCACCGAACTATTGATCCGAAAATTACCGTTCCAACGACTGGTCAGAGAAATCGCTCAAGACTTTAAAACGGATCTGCGTTTCCAAAGTTCCGCGGTAATGGCGTTGCAAGAAGCGAGCGAAGCTTATCTCGTCGGTCTTTTCGAAGATACAAATTTGTGCGCCATTCATGCCAAACGAGTAACGATCATGCCGAAAGATATTCAATTGGCGAGGCGTATCAGGGGAGAGAGAGCTTAAGATTAATAATAATCTCTTTTATTATTATTAACAACAAACCGGTTCTTTTAAGAACCACAAATCATTTTCCTTTAAGATTTCGTTAAAAATTGAAAATAAAAAATAAAACTTTTTCATTTATTAATTATTTGAGAACGGCCCGGTTGGATTTTTTTTTTTTCGCAACTAACGACGTCTTTAAAAAAAATTATTAGTGGTTCTGAAAAGAACCCCCCCCACTCCCCGTTGCTTTGTAAAACCGGACGAGTTTTTATTTCGACCTCTGGTATATTTGGTGGACGGCTTTCGTTCTTCTGCTTTTTCGCGGCGGCTTTTCCACCGGTTTTCGAAGGCATTATTATTCACAAAGAAAAGCGGTCTTCGCGATCGAAATGAGAAAAAACCCCGGCGAACGTATTTATATCGCGACGGAGTCGGTCAACAAGCTCCGCCCCCTGTTCGCTTTTCGGTGGGAGGAGCTTGTCAACGGACTTTCTTCTCATATAAATACGTTCGCGGGGATATTTCTCTTAATGTTTGCGTGATCGTCGTCGGAATCGACTACGCTTCGTTGTTTAAACGAGATGCAGTTTAAAATTCGCCGGCGGATAAGTTAGAATAAGTTTGTCGTAGGGAGAACGAAATGGAAAAGAGAAAAAAGAAGAAAAAGAGAAGTCCTTTTCGAGATTTTTTAATAAATTTATACTTATATATATTTTTTAAAGAAATCGTTTTCTATTTACCCCCGAGACGCCCGGGATTCGAGTTTGCCTTTGAAGATAGTTACGAATTCGATAGCGATTTTTTTT
>NW_026844229.1:7500-17500 GCF_029955315.1 Cylas formicarius
CAGGCATAGTTCACCATCTTTCGGGTCCCAGCGTGTACGCTCTTGGTGCGCCTCTTCTCGCGATGAGAACGAGACGCCCCGGGAGTGCGAGGCGACCGCTTTAAAGGCGAATCGCCCATCCTCCCTCGGTTCGCGCGAGACGAACCTTTACTTTCATTACGCCTTTAGGTTTAGCGAATCCCAATGACTCGCGCACATGCTAGACTCCTTGGTCCGTGTTTCAAGACGGGTCCTGAAAGTACCCAAAGCTATAGCGTCGCAGATCGGTCACGCTTTTTTACGAGCGAGGGTCGGTTCGAGAACTTCGAGGCCAACAGTCACCGGAGGTCGGTACCGGCACCGGGTCCGATAGCCGACTAGTATCCGGAGCGCTTGCCGCGAGTCGAACGCTTTTAAAGCGACCCGTGACCTTTCTCGTACCGTCGAGCGAGTCGGTCAGGATACCGCGGGTCCGCGCGATTCGAGAAAACCGCGCGGGCTCCGCCGCGGACCTTAGACCGACGCCCGACGGATCGCGACGTCCTACCAGGAGAAAAGTGCACGCGTTCGATGCCGGGTCGAAAAACGTAAGGCGCGGAAAAGGTAACGGGTAACCGTCCTCCCCGTCGCGCGAACGTCTCGCGCCGACTCCGAAACGCGAATGAATTTCTCCCTTCGACCTTTCGGGTTTCTCAGGTTTACCCCTAAACGGTTTCACGTACTATTGAACTCTCTCTTCAAAGTGCTTTTCAACTTTCCCTCACGGTACTTGTTCGCTATCGGTCTCGTGGTCATATTTAGCCTTAGATGGAGTTTACCACCCGCTTAGGGCTGCACTCTCAAGCAACCCGACTCTGAGGAGATCCCTCCCGCGATCGACGGCGGTCGCTACGGGCCTGGCACCCTCTATGGGCTGTGGCCCCGTTCAAGAAGGACTTGGACGCGCCGGACGATCTCGGGATAACGGAACCTCCCTAACACCACATTTCCCGGCGCCCGGTATCGGCCGCGGGATTCGGTGCTGGGCTCTTCCCTGTTCGCTCGCAGCTACTGAGGGAATCCTAATTAGTTTCTTTTCCTCCGCTTATTAATATGCTTAAATTCGGCGGGTAGTCTCACCTGCTCTGAGGTCGATCGATAAAATCATTATATATATATATATATATATATATATATAAATATATATATAAAACGTAGACGTGAATTTCGAAACGGTTCAGCGTTTATATTTAAAACCGCTATATCCACCACTCGTTACGCGGCCGCAAACGATCAGACGTCGGACACCTTTTCTTCTTATCGAGAAAATAACGGACACGACGATCGTCAATTTTGCGCGGACCTGCGACATACGCGGGCGGTTTTAATTACGCTCGTCTCTCGCGCTTTTAAGCGAGCGCGACGCGACGAACCGGTGCGTCGAAAATCGACGTCGTTCGCAAACTCGGTCGCGTTCCTTAGAACGCCGGAGTTTCGCTTTCGCGTTTTAAAACGTCGCGAGACCGGGTAGGAGAGAGATCGCGCGCTAAGCGCGAACGTGCTGTTGCTCCTCACTCCTTCCCGCGCTACACGTCCAACTCGCTCCGACGTTTCTCGCGCCTCGCGGGGCGAAAAAACCGAGCAGTCTTTAAATTGGATACGACCCTCAGCCAGGAGTGGTCCGGGAACAGAATCCGAGGACCGCAATGTGCGTTCGAAATGTCGATGTTCATGTGTCCTGCAGTTCACAAGTTGACGCGCAATTAGCTGCGTTCTTCATCGACCCACGAGCCAAGTGATCCACCGTTTAGGGTAATCTTTTTTCGATCGGTTTAACGCTTTTCGTCTCCGAAAAAGAGTCGTCGGCCGTTGTTATCGACACATACATTTTTTTTACGGAAGGCGAGGTATATACCTTTCGACGTAAAAAAAAAAAAAAGTTCGATTTCGGGCCGGTCTATCCGACGGAACACTTCGCCGCGCGCCCTTTGTTCTTTATTATTCAGACGGTAGGCGCGCGCGCGTTCGCGTTCGGACGACCCGCGCCGGTTTAAAGTTTATATACACACCTCCTCGCGGGTCGCGGGTGGGTGTAAGTACTTTTCGGTGCTCCGGGCGAATATCGTTTGACACCTTGTCGACGGCGAGCGCGAAACTAGGTTTCGCGCTTCGAGTTCCGTCTAGGTACCCGGAATTTTGTCGGCGCTCCTCCTACTCCTACTCCTCTCTCCCCTTTTTTACGGTGGTCGAGTGGTCGTCGTAGTCGTCGAATTTAATCGCGGCCGACTTAAAGATCGACGCGAGATATTTTCGACCGAGCGTCAGCGACAAAAATTCGTTCGACTAAATAAAGACAAACTGTGTAATTTTTATTATCACTTTAATGATCCTTCCGCAGGTTCACCTACGGAAACCTTGTTACGACTTTTACTTCCTCTAAATGATCAAGTTTGGTCAACTTCCCGGACACATCGACGACGCCGAAACGCCATCGGCGTATCGGTCCGAAGACCTCACTAAATCATTCAATCGGTAGTAGCGACGGGCGGTGTGTACAAAGGGCAGGGACGTAATCAACGCGAGCTTATGACTCGCGCTTACTGGGAATTCCTCGTTCATGGGGAACAATTGCAAGCCCCAATCCCTAGCACGAAGGAGGTTCAGCGGGTTACCCGGGCCTCTCGGCCAGGGAGGACACGCTGATTCCTTCAGTGTAGCGCGCGTGCGGCCCAGAACATCTAAGGGCATCACAGACCTGTTATTGCTCAATCTCGTGCGGCTAGAAGCCGCCTGTCCCCTCTAAGAAGAATTGTTTGTACGCAGACAGTAAAAACCGCGCGCGACAACGGGGCGAACCCCGAGCCGGCCGGCCTTTGAGATGTCTAAATACGCCTAGTTAGCAGGCTAGAGTCTCGTTCGTTATCGGAATTAACCAGACAAATCGCTCCACCAACTAAGAACGGCCATGCACCACCACCCACCGAATCAAGAAAGAGCTCTCAATCTGTCAATCCTTCCGGTGTCCGGGCCTGGTGAGGTTTCCCGTGTTGAGTCAAATTAAGCCGCAGGCTCCACTCCTGGTGGTGCCCTTCCGTCAATTCCTTTAAGTTTCAGCTTTGGCAACCATACTTCCCCCGGAACCCAAAAGCTTTGGTTTCCCGGAAGCTGCCCGCCGAGTCATCGGAGGAACGTCGGCGGATCGCTAGCTGGCATAGTTTTACAGTTAGAACTAGGGCGGTATCTGATCGCCTTCGAACCTCTAACTTTCGTTCTTGATCAATGAAAACGTTTTTGGCAAATGCTTTCGCTTCTGTCCGTCTTGCGACGATCCAAGAATTTCACCTCTAACGTCGCAATACGAATGCCCCCCATCCGTTCCTATTAATCATTACCTCGGGGTTCCGAAAACCAACAAAATAGAACCGAGGTCCTATTCCATTATTCCATGCACAACAGTATTCAGGCGAAGTTTTAGCCTGCTTTAAGCACTCTAATTTGTTCAAAGTAAACGTGCCGGCCCACCTCGACACTCAATGAAGAGCACCGCGGCAGGATTGAGTTGGACCGCCCGCGTGAACGGGCTAAGTCCACCGGCAGGACGTCTCGCGGCACGCCAGTTAACACCGCGGACGATGAACCGGCGGCGCGAGACACAAATTCGACTACGAGCTTTTTAACCGCAACAACTTTAATATACGCTATTGGAGCTGGAATTACCGCGGCTGCTGGCACCAGACTTGCCCTCCAATTGATCCTCGTTAAAGGGTTTAGAGTGTACTCATTCCGATTACGGGGCCTCGGATGAGTCCCGTATCGTTATTTTCGTCACTACCTCCCCGTGCCGGGAGTGGGTAATTTGCGCGCCTGCTGCCCTCCTTGGATATGGTAGCCGTTTCTCAGGCTCCCTCTCCGGAATCGAACCCTGATTCCCGTTACCCGTTACGACCATGGTAGGCGCAGAACCTACCATCGACAGTTGATAAGGCAGACATTTGAAAGATGCGTCGCCGGTGCGAGACCGTGCGATCAGCGTAAAGTTATTCAGAGTCACCAAGTTGAACGATGTCGGGCGCGAACCCGCCACCGATTGGTTTTGATCTAATAAAAGCACTCCTTCCGTCTCCGGTCGGACCTCTGTTTGCATGTATTAGCTCTAGAATTACCACAGTTATCCAAGTAATTGTGGGTACGATCTAAGGAACCATAACTGATTTAATGAGCCTTTCGCGGTTTCACCTTAATTTGGCTTGTACTGAAACATGCATGGCTTAATCTTTGAGACAAGCATATGACTACTGGCAGGATCAACCAGGGAGCTGTTCTACGTGTCGAGCGCGCCGCCGCCGCCGCCGCCACGGATGACGACGATCGGGCGCGGTACGACAACAAACAGTCTCTTTTTTAAAAATAATAATTACGCGCGCGAAACGCGTTTATTTTATTTTTAAATAGAAACAGACGCGACCACTTTGTGTGGCGGTGATAGCGTGCGAGTACGGAAATGAACCGTTCCCGACGCCACACTCGTTATTATTATTATTCGGACGCGATCCGTCCAATTTTTTTTTGTTGGTAATAAATATCGAGACGACGTGAGTGCGCGATCAAACAATCCGACTCGCGCGCGCATAATAAGCTTTAAAATGCGGCGCGCGTCGAACCGATGTGCCTCGGGCAACGAACGTCGATCGACGGAAATTTTCGGACATTCTCTCGATCACTCTTCGCTAGATTGAAAGCGACACGAGATTTCTCGAAAGAAACGTTCCGGATTCGCATATAAACTCGCTCGGTTAGATGAGAGTTATCGCAAATTTTTCGGAAGAAAAATATTATAGGGCGACCGCTTTCGAACCACGAAGTGCCAAATCTTACTTTAAAACACCCGCTAAGTTCGCGATCTAGCTGTATAAGGTGCGGAGCCTTAAAATGTTTTCGAACGCTCGAGCAATCGCTGCTACGAAGACGGGCCGATGGCAAACGAAAAACGGTCTACGTTCCCGTACCGATGAAGGAAACCAATTTTTCTTAAAAAATTGAACCCACGATACGAAAATGTTAAGCGAGCCAATTAATCGCGCCAAACGGTCGACTCGAAGGCGATCTAACGATCGAAAAAGCATTTTGCTCTGCGAAGGGAGAAGTGTCTATACGCACGACGCGGCGGTCGCGCTCGAGACCATCTCACCTATTATAGGTAACGGACCATTCCTTAGTCTTCCGAACGTTTCACGTGAAAACCCGAATATCGGCTGCGGCGGGCAAATAAAGTTCGGAGCGAAACTTTCGCTCGTGGTTACGTTCGATTTGGTTAAAGCGGGCACTTTTTCAAATATTTTTTTTTCTTTACTTACTTTTGTTAACTGACCGCCGGTTCCGGTTCCGACTTAAAAATAAATCGCCGTCCCCGGATTTTGTCGGACGATACTCTCCATCATTTTTAATTTCGGGTGTTTGCATTTTTTTTTCTCGCGATTTAATAAATTCATTATTAAACATTTATAAGTCCGTCTTCTTTAATATTGCGGACCAGCGGGAAGAGAGTTTTGTTTTTTTTTTTTTATTTTATTCATTTTAACATATACTCCCATAAAAGGTTTTTGCCGCTAGCCGCGAGCAGAGAAAAATAAGCAAAACTAACCGAAACAAAGCAAAAATAAGCAAAACTAACCAAAATTAACCGAATATAACCAAAATTAAACAAAACTAACCAAAAGGAACAAAAATAACCACAACTAAGCAAAATTAATCATAACAAACCAAAATTGGCCAAAGTTCGGCAAAACAAACCAAATTATCCAAAACTAAGCAAAATTAAGCAAAAGTAGTCAAAATTAACAAAAACAAGCCAAACTTATCCTGAACAAACCAAAACTAACGATAATTAAGCAAAAATAGGAAACGTTCACAAAAACTAACCGAAACGAACCATAACTAACTAATAGCGGCCGAAACTGGAAATAATAAACCAAAGTAAACAAAACTAAGCAAAATTAAGCAAAAGTAGTCAAAATTAACAAAAACAAGCCAAACTTATCCTAAACAAACCAAAACTAACGATAATTAAGCAAAAATAGGAAACGTTCACAAAAACTAACCGAAATGAACCCTAACTAACTAATAGCGGCCGAAACTGGAAATAATAAACCAAAGTAACCAAAACTAAGCAAAATTAAGCAAAAGTAGTCAAAATTAACAAAAACAAGCCAAAATTATCCTAAACAAACCCAAAACTAACGATAATCCTAACTAACCAATAGCGGCCGAAACTGGAAATAATAAACCAAAGTAACCAAAACTAGCGAAAATTCAGCAAAAGAAACCAAAATTAACCGTGTAACAAACCCAAATCAACCAAACCAAAAAAAAAAACATGCAAAACTTCACCAAAACGAACCACAATTCGCAAAAACTAAACAAACACAAACAAAATTAAGCACACTCAAATAAAAAGTAATCAAAACTACGTTCAACACGAACTGACCTAATTAAATAAAAAAATAGGAAAATTCAATTTTGCTAACCAAAAACGTCAATCGAAATAAACGCGAAACCGGGTTCCTGCCATTTATTTCGACGATAAGCACTTTTATCTAACTATGATTCGAAAAAAAAAAAAATAAGAAAGAAAGATATGAATAAACGAATTGATTAATATATAAAAATTGTGGTTCTGAAAAGAACCGTTTTTGGTGAATTTACACTCTCCAAGTCGACGCTCATTTATTTAGAACTGGTGTATTTTGTGACGGCTTTGGTCCCTTCACTGACGGCGTGCTTGGCCAACTCTCCGGGCAACAACAATCTCACGGCCGTTTGAATCTCTCTGCTAGTAATAGTGGATCGCTTATTATAGTGAGCCAAACGAGAAGCTTCGGCGGCAATCCTTTCGAAAATGTCGTTTACGAACGAATTCATAATGGACATGGCTTTGCTCGAAATGCCAGTATCCGGATGAACTTGCTTCAACACTTTGTAAATGTAAATTGCGTAACTCTCCTTCCTCCTGCGTTTCTTTTTCTTATCACTCTTCGAAATATTTTTTTGAGCCTTGCCGGCTTTTTTCGCCGCTTTACCGCTTACTTTCGGTGGCATTTTCTACAATCGATTAGACGCGCGCAAAGTAACGGACTGACAAGGCCCACACCGGGCCGCAGCTATTTATTTGAGAACCGAGTCGGCCGACAAGCTCCGCCCCCGGGCATCGTTCGCCGAAGCGCTAATCCCATTGGTCCATGCCCATGTCCTATAAATAGCGCGCCCACGGTCTGCGAGAGCGTCATTGTGCTGTTAACGTTCGTGCGTGTACTATTAACGGTAATAACGATGTCGGGACGCGGAAAAGGAGGCAAAGTCAAAGGGAAAGCGAAGTCTCGTTCTAGCAGGGCCGGTTTACAGTTTCCGGTAGGTAGAATTCACCGATTACTTCGGAAAGGAAACTATGCGGAGAGGGTCGGCGCCGGAGCTCCGGTATATTTGGCGGCCGTAATGGAATATTTGGCCGCCGAAGTTTTGGAATTGGCCGGTAACGCGGCGAGGGACAATAAGAAAACCAGAATCATTCCGCGACATTTACAACTGGCGATCCGAAACGACGAGGAATTGAACAAATTATTATCGGGAGTAACGATCGCTCAGGGAGGTGTTTTGCCGAACATTCAAGCGGTTCTTTTGCCCAAGAAAACCGACAACAAAGCAAAATAAAAATTGCGGCGAGGGAAGACGATGGGAAAACGGTCCTTCTAAGGACCACAAATACTTTTCTATTTGAGATTTCGTTTCGTTTATTTAACAGATTATTAAAAAAAAAAAAAAAAAGAAACGTTCCTTCTTTTTACGTTTTCTCTTTCGGACTATAAGAAAACCGGTATAATACCTCGACATTTACAATTGCCGATCCCAGGAATTGAACAAATTATTATCCGAAGTTAAGATCGCTAGGTGGTTCTGTTGCCTAAGAAAACCGACAACAAAGCTAAATAAAGTTTTCGCCGGGAAGGAAGACGGTTCTTGTAAGGACCACAAATACTTTTCTATTTGAGATTTCGTTTCCTTTATTTCACAGATTTAATAATCACACTAACACGGGGAGAAATTAAAAATTCAAAACTTACCTCGACTCGATAATGGTTTGTTGGGCATTATACTCGAAATAACGAATAATCTTTGGAACGTATTTTGTGGTTCTGAAAAGAACCTTTTTTTTTTTTTTTTGTGTTTCCGCAAGATCGACGAAAAATTTAGCCACCAAATCCGTAAAGAGTTCTACCTTGTCTTTTTAGGGCGTACACCACGTCCATTGCCGTTACCGTTTTTCTTTTGGCGTGCTCCGTATAGGTTACCGCGTCTCTGATGACGTTTTCCAAAAACACCTTTAAAACGCCACGAGTTTCTTCGTAAATCAATCCGGAAATTCGTTTCACGCCTCCGCGACGGGCCAATCTTCTAATGGCCGGCTTGGTTATTCCCTGAATGTTATCCCTCAACACTTTGCGATGTCGCTTTGCACCACCTTTTCCCAAACCTTTGCCGCCTTTCCCTCTACCGGTCATTTTTAATACGAGCCGAGTTCTCTGATCGATATATAACAAACAAAACCGTCCGAAGTGCCACGATCAACTGACCGAAAACGGTCCGGCGCTTCGGTTTTGTCGAGTCGGAATTCGCCACGCCCAAAAAGGTCGATTGGACCAATGAGAAGAGAAAACGCTCGGGTACAAATTAAACGGACGGACGTTCGTGCGGCCATTATCTGTCGACGAGTGTTAGTGATTTGGTGTTCTAGTACGTCCGCGAACGTGTTTTATTATCATGGCCAGAACCAAGCAGACCGCTCGTAAATCGACCGGAGGAAAAGCGCCCCGAAAGCAGTTGGCGACCAAAGCGGCGAGAAAAAGTGCACCGGCAACCGGAGGAGTTAAAAAACCTCATCGCTACAGACCGGGCACCGTGGCTTTGAGAGAAATTAGACGTTATCAAAAGAGCACCGAACTATTGATCCGAAAATTACCGTTCCAACGACTGGTCAGAGAAATCGCTCAAGACTTTAAAACGGATCTGCGTTTCCAAAGTTCCGCGGTAATGGCGTTGCAAGAAGCGAGCGAAGCTTATCTCGTCGGTCTTTTCGAAGATACAAATTTGTGCGCCATTCATGCCAAACGAGTAACGATCATGCCGAAAGATATTCAATTGGCGAGGCGTATCAGGGGAGAGAGAGCTTAAGATTAATAATAATCTCTTTTATTATTATTAACAACAAACCGGTTCTTTTAAGAACCACAAATCATTTTCCTTTAAGATTTCGTTAAAAATTGAAAATAAAAAATAAAACTTTTTCATTTATTAATTATTTGAGAACGGCCCGGTTGGATTTTTTTTTTTTCGCAACTAACGACGTCTTTAAAAAAAATTATTAGTGGTTCTGAAAAGAACCCCCCCCACTCCCCGTTGCTTTGTAAAACCGGACGAGTTTTTATTTCGACCTCTGGTATATTTGGTGACGGCTTTCGTTCTTCTGCTTTTTCGCGGCGGCTTTTCCACCGGTTTTCGAAGGCATTATTATTCACAAAGAAAAGCGGTCTTCGCGATCGAAATGAGAAAAAACCCCGGCGAACGTATTTATATCGCGACGGAGTCGGTCAACAAGCTCCGCCCCCTGTTCGCTTTTCGGTGGGAGGAGCTTGTCAACGGACTTTCTTCTCATATAAATACGTTCGCGGGGATATTTCTCTTAATGTTTGCGTGATCGTCGTCGGAATCGACTACGCTTCGTTGTTAAACGAGATGCAGTTTAAAATTCGCCGGCGGATAAGTTAGAATAAGTTTGTCGTAGGGAGAACGAAATGGAAAAGAGAAAAAAGAAGAAAAAGAGAAGTCCTTTTCGAGATTTTTTAATAAATTTATACTTATATATATTTTTTAAAGAAATCGTTTTCTATTTACCCCCGAGACGCCCGGGATTCGAGTTTGCCTTTGAAGATAGTTACGAATTCGATAGCGATTTTTTTTGTGGTTCTGATAAGAACCGTTTCGAAAATTTCGT
>NW_026844229.1:22500-30216 GCF_029955315.1 Cylas formicarius
TATATAATTAATTTGTTTTGGTAAAAGAAAATTAAAATTGAAATAAAAATTTTTTGGTTATAATGAAGTTTTAAATACATATTTTTGAGTTTATTATTATTATATATTATTAATTTATATTTAAAAAAATTAAATAAAATGAAATGTGGGCAAAAATTATTTTATATTAAAAATGTAAATGTAAAAATGTAAAATAATGCTCTGAAGAGGGCTTCTTATTAAAACGAAACGTCGAACACAATTTTAAATCATTGCATCGTCTTCAGCGAACCTCAAAACCCTCGGAACCACCTTCAAATTCCAATTATTACGAATTAGCACTCTGAAGATGGCTTCCTGCAAAAACGAAACGTCGGACACAATTTTAAATCATTGCATCAAATTCAGCGAACCTCAAAACCCCCGGAACCACCTTCAAATTCCAATTATTACGAATTAGTACTTTGAAGATGGCTTCTTGCGAAAACGAAACGTCGGACACGATTTTAAATCATTGCATCGTCTTCAGCGAACCTCAAAACCCCCGGAACCACCTTCAAATTCCAATTATTACGAATTAGTGCTCTGAAGAGGGCTTCCTGCAAAAACGAAACGTCGGATGCAATTTTAAATCATTGCATCGTCTTTAGCGAACCTCAAAACCCCCGGAACCACCTTCAAATTCCAATTATTACGAATTAGTGTTCTGAAGATGGCTTCTTGCGAAAACGAAACGTCGGACACAATTTTAAATCATTGCATCGTCTTCAGCGAACCTCAAAACCCCCGGAACCACCTTCAAATTCCAATTATTACGAATTAGTGCTCTGAAGATGGCTTCTTGCGAAAACGAAACGTCGGACACAATTTTAAATCATTGCATCGTTTTCAGCGAACCTCAAAACCCCCGGAACCACCTTCAAATTCCAATTATTACGAATTAGTACTTTGAAGATGGCTTCTTGCGAAAACGAAACGTCGGACACGATTTTAAATCATTGCATCGTCTTCAGCGAACCTCAAAACCCCCGGAACCACCTTCAAATTCCAATTATTACGAATTAGTGCTCTGAAGATGGCTTCCTGCGAAAACGAAACGTCGGACACAATTTTAAATCATTGCATCGTCTTCAGCGAACCTCAAAACCTCCGGAATCACCTTCAAATTCCAATTATTACGAATTAGTGCTCTGAAGAGGGCTTCCTGCGAAAATGAAACGTCGGACACAATTTTAAATCATTGCATCGTCTTCAGCGAACCTCAAAACCCCCGGAACCACCTTCAAATTAAAATTATTACGAATTAGTACTCTGAAGATGGCTTCTTGCGAAAACGAAACGTCGGACACAATTTTAAATCATTGCATCGTCTTCAGCGAACCTCAAAACCCCCGGAACCCCCTTCAAATTCCAATTATTACGAATTAGTACTCTGAAGATGGCTTCCTGCGAAAACGAAACGTCGGACACAATTTTAAATTATTGCATCGTCTTCAGCGACCCTCAAAACCCCCGGAATCACATTCAAATTCCAATTATTACGAATTAGTTCTCTGAAGATGGCTTCTTGCGAAAACGAAACGTCGAACACGATTTTAAATCATTGCATCGTCTTCAGCGAACCTCAAAACCCCCGGAACCAACTTCAAATTCCAATTATTACGAATTAGTGCTCTGAAGATGGCTTCCTGCGAAAACGAAACGTCGGCCACAATTTTAAATCATTGCATCGTATTCAGCGAACCTCAAAACCCTCGGAACCACCTTCAAATTCCAATTATTACGAATTAGTGCTCTGAAGATGACTTCTTGCGAAAACGAAACGTCGGGCACAATTTTAAATCATTGCATCGTTTTCAGCGAACCTCAAAACCCCCGGAACCACCTTCAAATTCCAATTATTACGAATTAGTACTCTGAAGATGGCTTCTTGCGAAAACGAAACGTCGGACACAATTTTAAATTATTGCATCGTCTTCAGCGAACCTCAAAACCCCCGGAACCACCTTCAAATTAAAATTATTACGAATTAGTACTCTGAAGATGGCTTCTTGCGAAAACGAAACGTCGGACACAATTTTAAATCATTGCATCGTCTTCAGCGAACCTCAAAACCCCCGGAACCACATTCAAATTCCAATTATTACGAATTTGTGCTCTGAAGATGGCTTCCTGAGAAAACGAAACGTCGGACACAATTTTAAATCATTGCATCGTTTTCAGCGAACCTCAAAACCCCCGGAACCACCTTCAAATTCCAATTATTACGAATTAGTGCTCTGAAGATGGCTTCCTGCGAAAACGAAACGTCGGACACAATTTTAAATCATTGCATCGTTTTCAGCGAACCTCAAAACCCCCGGAACCACCTTCAAATTCCAATTATTACGAATTAGTACTCTGAAGATGGCTTCTTGCGAAAACGAAACGTCGGACACAATTTTAAATCATTGTATCGTTTTCAGCGCACCTAAAAACCCCTCGAAATCTCCTTCAAATTACAATTATTACAAATTAGTGCTCTGAAGATGCCTTCCTATTAAAACGAAACGTCGGACACAATTTTAAATAATTGCATCGTCTTCAGCGCACCTCAAAACCCCCATAACCGCCTTCGATACCGTTATCATTCATGACGTCATTCCAAGGAATATCTATAATGAAAGGAGCCTCCCACGACATGCATGGACCAATAGGATCAAAGATTAGGAAAATTACACGTATAATCATCGGACCAATCACAGTAAAGCATTCAAATCGATCTCATAGCCTGCTCCTGAATTAGAAACATTATTTTCACAATATTAACATTTCTATTTTTTTTTTTAATACTTACGTAGCTCCGAGAGGATTGAAATTTTTTTTGAAGGTGAAGGTTAATAAGGTCTATTCGCAGCCACTATAAAATTCCCCCCCCACCCCCCATTTTTAGTTAATATTTTCGATTTATTCTTTCAATGTTTGTCATAATTTTCTTTAAAAATTTAGATTTTTAATTTTTTAAAATACTTACGTTACTCGGAGAAGGTTGAAATTTTTACCAAGGATGGAGGTCAATGAGCTCTATTCACAGATACCATAAAACTCCCCCCACCCCACTCCATTCAAATAATATTAATTATTTTTGAAAAATTTGCAGCCTTATGTATAAACCGCTCTCGGCGACAAACGGTGAAACCTGTGGAAATCTTTTTGACATCGTTAGATAGAGAAAGGACCAAGGTACTTAACGTGTAAATTTCAATTTTTCAAAATAATAAGTAAATAAGATATAAAACGTTAAAAATTGATTATTAATTTTTAAGTCAATTTTTCCATTTAAAATAAGATTTTAAGGTTATTTCTCGGCCCGTACTGCTCCGAGTAAGCTGAAATTTTTGCGAAAGATACACACTAATGAGGTCTATTCGTAGATACTATAACGTCCCACTCAACCCCCCCCTTTTTGGTTAATATTTGCATTTTATTATTTTCGTATTTATCATGTTTTTCTTCAAAAATTTTAAATTTTTAATTTTTTAAACTATCTACGTTTCTCCCAGAAGGTTGAAATTTTTATCAGAGTTAGAGGTCAATGAGGTCTATTCGCAAATACCATAACGTCCGTCTCCCGCCCTCCCCATCATTAATTAATATTCTCAGATTATAA
Organism: Cylas formicarius; assembly: GCF_029955315.1. Lineage (NCBI taxonomy): Eukaryota > Metazoa > Arthropoda > Insecta > Coleoptera > Brentidae > Cylas > Cylas formicarius. The sequence continues at coordinate 26,129 of NW_026844229.1, forward strand.
TTTTCATGGATATCGTGATACTCCTCAAAAATTCCCATTTTTATTTTTTTTAAATACCTGCATTACTTCGAAAAAATTGATTTTTTTTTTAAAGATGGAGGCCAATGAGATCTATAAATAAAAATTATAAAGTCCTCCTCAGCTCTCACCATTTAAATATAAATAATAATTAATACAATTTTTGAAAAAAATGCAGTCTCCAACAAAAAGCATTTCCGACAAAAAACTATAGAACCTGTGTAAGATCTTTTAGTATCATTAAATAGAGAAAAGACCAAAGTATATAATGAATAGGTTTTTAAATTCCTAGAATCATAAATAACGGAAATATAAAACATTTTTTGAAAAAAATCCGTTTTTTTTTGTTAATATTTCGTCCCCCGGAAGGACTAAGAAAGTTATAATTAAACAACTGTCTATTTTTTTTGAATACCCCCCCGACCCCCTATCTTCGTACCAAATTTGAGCCGGATCGGTTAACATCGACCTCGATCCAAATTTTCATGAGTGTTTGGTCGTGATTTTGTCCAAAAATTTATGTTTTCGGTTTTTTAAAATACCTACGTCGCTCCGAGAAGATTGAAATTTTATCGAAAGATGGCGGTCGATGAGGTCTATCCGTAGATACCATAAAGTCCCCCCCCAGCCCCCTCCATTTAATTGCAATTAAGCATTTTTAAAAAATTTGCAGCCTCCCACAAAAACCGCTCCCGACGGCAAACCATACGACTTGGATAAAACTTTTTGATATCGTCGGATAGAGGAAAGACCAAGGTATATAGCGTATAAATTTCAAATTCTCAAAATTGTAAATAAGCGAGATATTAAACTTTGAAAATCGACCATCGATTTTCGGGCCGATTTTTGAGCCCGAAATGCGATTTCGAGGTGATTTCTCAAAACTGGATAAAATTTTGCATTAGGGGGTTTTCGGGGACGAGAAATTCGAATTTGTAATTATTTTTGGAAAAAAACCATAAATTATAGATGATTTATCAATATAACCCATTTTCCCGTATACCCTGCATTTATAATGTTTTTTTAATTTTTTCAAATACTTACGTTGTTCCGAGAAGGTTAAAATTTTTATCAAAGATGAAGATCAATAAGATCTATTTACAGATACCATAAAATTTCCCCCAGCCCCCTCCATTTAAATATAATTAATTATTCTATGTAAATTTACAACCCTATGAAAAAACCGTTCCTGACGACAAACGGTATAACTTGTGGGAATCATTTTAGGATTTTTTTATAGACAAAGAACCAAAGTATTTACTACATAAATTTCAAATTCCCAAAATTATAAACAAATAAGATATAAAACATTCAAAATTGATTATTGATTTTTAAGCCGATTTTTCCATTTAAACTGAGATTTTTAGGTTATTTCTCAACCCATATGAATCCGACAAAGTTGAAATTTTTATGAAAGATACACACCAATGATGTCTATTCGTAGATACTATAACGTCCTCCCAATCCCCCCCTTTTTGGTTAATATTTGCATTTTATTATTTTCGTATTTATCATGTTTTTCTTCAAAAATTTTAAATTTTTAATTTTTTAAACTATCTACGTTTCTCCCAGAAGGTTGAAATTTTTATCAGAGTTAGAGGTCAATGAGGTCTATTCGCAAATACCATAACGTCCGTCTCCCGCCCACCCCATCATTAATTAATATTCTAAAATTATAATTTTCATGGATATCGTGATACTCTTCAAAAATTCAAATTTTTATTTTTTTTAAATACCTGCATTACTTCGAAGAGATTGATTTTTTTTTTAAAAGATGGAAGTCAATGAGGTCTATAAATAAAAATTATAACGTCCTCCTCAGCTCTCACTATTTAAATATAAATAATAATTAATACAATTTTTGAAAAAAATGCAGTCTCCAACAAAAAGCATTCCAGACAAAAAACTATAGAACCTGTGTAAGATCTTTTAGTATCATTAAATAGAGAAAAGACCAAAGTATATAATGAATAGGTTTTTAAATTCCTAAAGTCATAAATAACTGAAAAATAAAACATATTTTGAAAAAATTCCGTTTTTTTTGTTAATATTTCGTCCCCCGGAAGGACTAAGAAAGTTATAATTAAACAACTGACTATTTTTTTTGAATACCCCCCCGACCCCCTATCTTCGTGCCAAATTTGAGCCGGATCGGTTAATATCGACCTCGATCCAAATTTTCATGAGTGTTTGGTCGTGATTTTGTCCAAAAATTTACATTTTTAATTTTTTAAAATACCTACGTCGCTCCGAGAAGATTGAAATTTTATCAAAAGATGGAGATCGACGAGGTCTATCCATAGATACCATAAAGTCCCCCCCAGCCCCCTCCATTTAATTGCAATTAAGCATTTTTAAAAAATTTGCAGCCTCCCACAAAAACCGCTTCCGACGGCAAACCATACGACTTGAATAAAACTTTTTGATATCGTCGGATAGAGGAAAGACCAAGGTATATAGCGTATAAATTTCAAATTCTCAAAATTGTAAATAAGCGAGATATTAAACTTTGAAAATCGACCATCGATTTTCGGGCCGATTTTTGAGCCCGAAATGCGATTTCGAGGTGATTTCTCAAAACTGGATAAAATTTTGCATTGGGGGGTTTTCGGGGACGAGAAATTCAAATTTGTAATTATTTTTGGAAAAAAACCATAAATTATCGATGATTTATCAATATAACCCATTTTCCCGTATACCCTGCATTTATAATATTTTTTTAATTTTTTCAAATACTTACGTTGTTCCGAGAAGGTTAAAATTTTTATCAAAGATGAAGATCAATGAGATCTATTTACAGATATCATAAAATTCCCCCCAGCCCCCTCCGTTTAAATGTAATTAATTATTCAACATAAATTTATAACCCCATGAAAAAACCGTTCCTGACGACAAACGGTATAACTTGTGGGAATCATTTTAGGATTTTTTTATAGATAAAGAACCAAAGTATTTACCACATAAATTTCAAATTCTCAATATTATAAACAAATAAGATATAAAACATTCAAAATTGATTATTGATGTTTAAGCCGATTTTTCCATTTAAACTGAGATTTTTAGGTTATTTCTCAACCCATATGAATCCGAAAAAGTTGAAATTTTTATGAAAGATACACACCAATGAGGTCTATTGGTAGATACTATAACGTCCCCCCCAACCCCCCCTTTTTGATTAATATTTGCATGTTATTATTTTCGTGTTTATCATGTTTTTCTTCAAAAATTTTAAATTTTTAATTTTTTAAACTATCTACGTTTCTCCCAGAAGGTTGAAATTTTTATCAAAGTTAGAGGTCAATGAGGTCTATTCGTAAATACCATAACGTCTGTCTCCAGCATTCGCCATCATTAATTAATAATCTCAAATTAAAATTTTCATGGATATCATGATACTCCTCAAAAATTCCTATTTTTATTTTTTTTAAATACCTGCATTACTTCGAAGGGATTGATTTTTTTTTAAAAGATGGAAGTCAATGAGGTCTATAAATAAAAATTATAAAGTCCTCTTCAAGTCTCACCATTTAATTATAAATAATTATTAATACTAATTTTTAAAAAATTGCAGTCTCCGACATAAACCGTTCCTGACCAAAAACCATACAACTTGTGTAAGATCTTTTCATATCATTAAATAGAGAAAAGACCAAAGTATATAATGAATAGGTTTTTAAATTCCTAGAATCATAAATAACGGAAATATAAAACATTTTTTGAAAAAAATCCGTTTTTTTTGTTAATATTTCGTCCCCTGGAAGGACTAAGAAAGTTATAATTAAACAACTGACTATTTTTTTTGAATACCCCCCCGACCCCCTATCTTCGTGCCAAATTTGAGCCGGATCGGTTAACATCGACCTCGATCCAAATTTTCATGAGTGTTTGGTCGTGATTTTGTCCAAAAATTTATGTTTTTGGTTTTTTAAAATACCTACGTCGCTCCGAGAAGATTAAAATTTTATCAAAAGATGGAGGTCGATGAGGTCTATCCGTAGATACCATAAAGTCCCCCCCAGCCCCTTCCATTTAATTGCAATTAAGCATTTTTTAAAAATTTGCAACCTCCC
>NW_026844230.1:0-23115 GCF_029955315.1 Cylas formicarius
ATGCTCCTGCATTGTTTACAAATTGCACTTGGTCGGTTCCCGTGAGACGTTTCAGCGATCCCTTAATGCAAATAGCAGCGTCGTACATAAGCAGCCAGGCATCTCCTTGATTGATCGTGATCTCAATGGTGTCGTTGTTCAAAAAAGATTTCACAAAGGGATGATAGGTGCGGGTCTCCACGCGCTGGATAGATTCATCAAATTTTGGCTTTCTGTGTATGTCGAATATTTGATTCGATAACATCGTAGCCCAGTGATCGGAGAAATTGTTTGTTGCTCAATGTAAGACGACCTTTACGGATACGCCTCGGTTTTGTTACTAACCCTACCTTTTGGATGTTCGCTTTTTTATATTCACCAGCGTCTCCGATTGAGTTGAAAATCAACATTACGTTAATTTTTTAAGTTCCAATCTAATGATGATTTCTTCACCTCGGAAATTAACCAACTCAAAGTTTTGATCCAGAACCTGTAGGGTAATGTTGTAGATTTGTCGTTTGTCTACTGGCAAGTACGTTAGATATTTAGGAGTTTCGTCGATGGCGTACCCCGGATCGACGGACAAGGCAAACTCGTAAATTGTGTGCGAAGGTCTGTCGTTGTAGAACGCTCCAGACGTTATGTTACTATCTACATGTATCGTTCGCACTTTTATTATATCCACGGGTAAATCTGAGGAATGCATAATATTGGGCTCCAAAATTTTCTGTGAAAACCCCAATAATTTTCCGATACTGTCTGAGTGTTGTTTAAAGTTTACCCCGTATACGGGGCTGTAGATTTCGCACTTTATCGTATTATTGTTGGGTTTGATTGATATCTCCTCTATTAACTTTGGGATCGTATTCTTCTCTTCCTTATTTTTTGGCAGATGTTCGTTAATGTAGGTTTCAATGTCGCTAATTTCATAGGACCCGGTCGGAATTTCAATTACGTTTTCTTTATTGTTACCATCGAAGTAGTAAAATTTATTCGAACCCTTATCTATGTTGGGAATGTTGTTGTAAGAGTGGAATCCAATCAGCGCTAAACCGTACTCTACATCTTCATCCAACTGCAGCGGATTGACAAAGTCGATGGATAATGTCGACGTGTGCCCTTTTAACGTAAATATGATCGACATGTTGACTGCTTATAGATCCGCGATTTCAGTCCTTTTTATAGAGAAATTGCAAACACAAATGACCGCAATTGTATTGCGTAAACTTTTGATATCTATCGTGATTGTAGTAGATATTGGCGCTGTTGCCGAAATATTTAACAAGTTCCGCGGGTGGTTTAAGGTTACCGAAACTGTCAAAATACTCAACATCGTTTCCCTTCCTCTTTTTGTATGCTACCCAGTGGGTTCCTCTATTTCGACGAACATCCAAATTTACGATTCCGCATTCTTGCGATCTGATTCGACGGGGTAAACTATCTCGCATAAAAACACCCCTGAAGTGAGGAATTTTTAATTTGCGCGCCAGAGATATTAAATCGACGTCGTATAGAGCCCTTCTGGGTAGCTTTATTGGGAGTTTTTTTGTTTCTTCAGATAAAGACCGAATCCGCCGCGTGGACTCTTTTTCAAGAATAGACCCGATCCCTTTTTTCCAATCTCTTCCATAGCTCGGTTATGGCGGTTGGCCTCTTCGAGTTTCTTTCGTGCGTTTTTCGCATCGATGACAGTTTTAGCGATAGCAGCGGCTCCGCCCGAGAGCGAACCTAAAGCCCCTAGCGCTCCTAATAACGGTAAAAGTGGTAAAATACCGCCCGATTTTGATTCGAACGGTATAATTCTAGGTACCCTAATTTTTTTACGTCCTCCCGCTTTTCTTACAGCGGCTCTGCCAGCTCGAAGCGCTTCCAGTGCCGATCTTCTAAGCATTTTAGGGTTATCGATATGAAACAATTGTTTCTTCTTTAATGCATTGCGAACCTTTTTCACGACACCCTGTCGAAACGAAACAGAGGGACGCCGTTGTTGACCCATACCGAGCTTACGTTTAGTTTTCATAGTCGCGGTGACAAAGAATGCGGCAGCTTTTTCACCAAACTTTGCGTCTTTAGATTTTACTCGCTGCCACGCACGCCTTTCCAATTCTTTATCCGCTTTATGACGTTCGTCTAACGATTTGTTTTGCGAATAGGCAATGTCGTGTACCTTACACGCAGCGTCCAAAGGATTCACCCCGCTATCGCCTCGGTTCAAGCGTTTTTCCAATTTTGTACCGGGACCGCAAAACTGGTAACCCGGAATGTGTACTTCAAAAGGTAACTTGTTAATAAGCGTGTTAACGAGACCACTTCCGGACGCGAAGCATAACATACTAATTAAAGGAAATTGCTTGTGTCGTATATATATACGAGGTGTCTCGAATAAACATTGTAGTCATGCGGGTGGTGCAGCAGAAACTCAAGCTCCCCATCGATAATTTAGATTTGGTTTGCGGAGATGGTTTCTTTAACAAAAGCAAACACGGTCAACTGCTACCCAATTCATTTAGGGCGGTGTTTTGCGGACCTAGCGGTTGCGGCAAAACCAACACCATGTTAGCGCTACTCTTTAACCCCAACGGGGCAAGTTTCGAAAATGTTTACGTCTACTCAAAGTCGTTGTATCAACCAAAATATCAACTGTTATCTCGCGTATTGAGCAATGTCAAAGGAGTTGGATATTATCCCTACAGTGAAAGAGACTCGATAATCGACCCCAGCGACGCGAAAGAGAATTCTCTGTTTATTTTCGACGACGTGGCGTGCGACAAGCAAGATAAAATTCGCGAGTATTTTTCGATGTGCCGACACAAGGCCATCGACGCTATTTATCTCTGTCAGACATACTCCAAGGTACCCAAGCAATTGATACGTGACAATTGCAATATTGTCGCGTTGTTTAAACAGGATGACATGAATTTACGTCACGTTTATGATGAACATGTCTCACCCGACGTTTCATACGACAAGTTTAAACAAATTTGTTCCGAGTGCTGGAAAGAAAAGTACGGCTGTTTGATAATTGTCAAAGATTTCGACGTAAAAAACGGACGCTACCGCAAGGGTTTCGACAAATATATAAAAGTCGATATTTAATTGTCGATAGAAACAGTCATGAAGGCGACGTCCGCCGACATCGCCGACGCGGCGCTAAAAAAAAAAGTAAACGAGTTGTCTAGATCTATTCGAAAGAAGTATTTAACATTAAAATTGGGTAAGAGCGAAGAGGATGCGTCAATTCGGAAGCTTTTCAAACCCGTCAGCGAGCCGCTAGAACGTATAGCAAAAATAAAGCTATCACCGTCACCGGCAGAAATAAAAACTGAACGTCGAGGTGTCAAGCGGGAACACAAAAAGGAACCGAACGAAGAAACAAAAAATAAGGTTAACGTATCATTTTTGCCTATGGAAGAAATTCAGGAAACGCCGGATCCCAATAAGAGCGTTGAGATGCAAAATATCGATGAGGAGGAAGATGATGTGTTTGACACATCGAGCGTGGCCAACGCATCCCTTCAATCATACCTGGAACAATATCCAGAAATTTCCCATTCATATATTCAAAATTTATGGGTAAAATCGCCCGACACCGATATTGTTTACGGACCCGTTTACGACAAAATATCATCCAAATGGTTTCTCGGCAATAAATCGCTGGATTTTCATCAAGGATCTGGCGATATTATTGTAGACGGCGAGAGATATTCCGGTACCCGCGGCTTGTATAATTTGGTGTTTTTGAAAGATCCCATAGCATACACAAAAGACGATTTGGCACAATATAAAAAAATAATGGAGGCTACCCAGGTGCACAGGGACGCGATCGGACGTTTGAAAGGCGCATCGACTGTACCAAAATATACCAAGGTCATCCGACCCTTAATAAAATCTCAGTCGCGTTCGTACTCGTACAGCGGTCAAGGTTATAATATGCGTTATAATGACGCTCCTACTGAATATGTATACTGGGACGACGTCAATGAACTCGTAGAGCGTCTGAAATTACTAATCGCGTCGAAACACGCAGGCAACACGTCTCATGATAACGAAATAGTTTCAATCGTTGAAGAGCTAAAAGAATCAGGTTTTATACGTTAGTTTAACGATGAGTCTGGACAAGTTTGGACGTTCTAGCGCGCTGCGACGACCCTTCACTAATACTGTGATTAGAAGCGCCCTCGATTATATGCCAGACGGAAACGTCAATATGAACAATTTAAAAATTTGCAATGTCCAAACGCCTAGCGACGACGGTGACGTGGCTAACAAAAAATATGTGGATGAGACAAGTAATTTATTAAAAATTGCATTGAGAAAGATTATTGGACAGAAACTCGAAGCGTACACGAAAAGATTACAAATTGAAGACAAAACTAAGTTCTCGCGTCTTGAAGAACAACTGAAAATGAGTAGCACTACACTCGAAAATGAAATTATGCAGTTTCGCGAAGTTTTCCACCAAAAGCTAAGCGAAATGAGCGCAAAGAAAGATTTGGAAAAGCACATGACAAAAGTCGCCGTTTTGTCACAGCAATTTCATGATATTGTAACCAAAATGGAGCGACTTACGAACGAAAATGAGAATATAATGAAGGTATTGAAACAAAGGGTTTTAAATCCTCCATCGCAACCGAACACACATTATGAATAAAGAGAAGGTACAACTGGTTCGAGAACTGCACAAGCCGGCACGCAGAAATTATGCTCGCCGCCGGACTATAATACGAGGGATGGACGACCTGTGGCAAGCGGATCTGGCCCAATTAGATCGCTACAGCAAACAAAACAGAAATTTTAAATTCGTGCTGGTTGTGATAGACTGTTTCTCAAAATATGTATGGTGTCGCCCGTTGAAAACCAAAACCGGGGTCGAAGTCGCCAAGGCGTTTTCCAAAATTCTCAAGGACGGACGGCACCCTCAAAACTTGCAAACGGATCTCGGTAAAGAATTTTACAACGACACGTTTCTGAAACTTGTGGATAAGCATAAAATTAACCACTATAGTACGTATAACATAAAAAAGGCCTCAATTGTCGAACGGGTGATACGTACCCTCAAAGAGAAATTGTTTCGACATTTTTCTTTACGCGGGACGTACAAATGGATCGATGTGCTCGCCTCTATCGTTGATGAATACAATAACACAAAACATAGAACGACGGGTACGAAACCCATCGATGTGAGTAAGAGCAATGAAAAGAGAATTTTGAAAACCGCGTATAGTAGCATAAAAATATTCGGTCCTCGTAAACTTAAAGTCGGCGACATCGTTAGAATCAGCAAAGTCAAGCACGTGTTTAACAAAGGTTATACACCGAATTGGACCACGGAATTGTTTAAAATTGTTAAAGTACGGGTTACTAACCCCGTAACGTATTTGCTTCAAGATATGCAGGGTAAACCCATAATGGGCGGATTTTATGAAGAAGAATTGCAGAAGACAGTTAACCCGGACTTATATCTCGTCGAAAAGGTGTTGCGCAGACGAGGCAATATGGTTCTCGTGCGCTGGTTGGGATTGGATAAGTCGCACGATTCGTGGGTAGACAACGTAGACGTTTTGAAATAAATTTAGTCTCGATTTAGAAGTTCTGACATAAATACGTGTATATGATGGCTCAAGAGCAAATTGTGACATCCAACGAATTGTATAATTTATTGGAAAATTTCGAGTTGCAATTTCCTTCATCAGAAGTGCTCCCGTCCAGCTTCGTTCCTGTAGAGCAACAAACCAAAAAATCTGCGACAAAACGAAAACAAAGTGCGTCGGTCGTATCCCGCAAGAAGAAGAAGAAAACTACCACAAGTGAAGCGTTTGCAGCTCCAACGTCATCCGCTGATTGGCTCGAAGTGTTCACGGACGGTAGAGAAAAAAGTGTCATTTGTGAGGCATTCAATTTAAAAAGAAACTTGGCGTCTCAGTTGTCGGGATTAGAGTGCAATATCAACGAAATTGAAACACAAATTGCGCTTTTTAATACAGACTTGCAAGTGGCGCGGATGCAAGCTCAAGAGTGCAAAAGAAAACTAGAACAATTTAATAATTTAGCATTTAACGAAATTGTAAAATAGTAATAATGTATATAATAAATAAATTATACAATTACAAACTTCTGTGTAATTATTATGCGGTGTTGTGGTGGTGGTAAAAAAGAAAATAGCGTCTAAATATATACATGTTTATTCTTGTTGCAATACAATGGAATACAATCAATACATAAAAGCCTTATCTACAGTTACATATTTTATAATAAAACCACAGTATTAATAGTTCAATGGACTATCAGAAAAGCGTAACTTTTTCCATATTTCCTCTCATTGTGAAGCATTAGATTACATTCATCTTCAGTTTCTACAGTGAACAAAACTTCTTCAAAGCAGCTTTGACACCAAAATTGTTTATCGTGATATACATCATTCAAATTATTTATATCCAGCTGTAAATGATAGTGATCCAATAAAAGTCTAAAATTTTTCTTTTTAAATTTTTTAACTACTTGAAATATAAAGTGACAAGATTTACAAACTAAAATTTCCGAATATTTTATCCTGTAATAACTGACCCATAAACAGTAAGCGGATTCTCCGTCAAAATCAATGGTTGGAGTTGCCAAAATGCTATTTCTGTAAGACGATCCAAATCTCTTATTCAACAGAATGAATTCTAAATTTAATAAAGAATTGCCATCAGACTGGAGCGCTAATTGTTTAAGGTACCTCCATCTATATTTCGAATAATATTTAAATATTAGTATCGTTAGTTTCCAAGGCAAAGGTGACTCAAGCAAAAAATCAGCACTACACCTAATATTTTCGCAAATTGTTATAATACAAAGGCTTTCTAATGTAAGTTGTTTGACCATAATCTGTAACAAAAATATATTAAAAAATAATTAGGGCACTTTATAATGTCCCCACGGAAGCGTTTCATATGAATTCGGCAAAAGATAACGTTTATCGTCTAAAGGACTCAAGGCAACTTTTGTTTGTTCGATGCTAAATACATTGTGAGTGTATGAACGAATGGTTCGTTGAGTGGCGTACTTTTCCCTAAAATTTGTTAAGCATTCTACGTAGTCATCAAATGAAATTTTATTTTTTACAATATTGTACTGAATACCCTTTGACTTTTTAACTACCGAACCCGTTAAAATTTTGAAAGTATACATTTTCGACCTTAACCCAGCATAATGACTAATGATGGTGCCATTAGTCTCATCCTTCATCAACCCCAAAACCTTTTTGTTGATTTGCGGTATATTATAGGGATTGTCATTAGGATAATCAGACGTGTCAAATTTTGTTAAATCGGCCTTAATAACGCTTTCATATGCGTCATAACATTTGATATTATAAATGAAACTGTCCGTATCCATGTATTGAATTTTACATTTTTCGGGACCCAAATTTGGAAGCATGTAATTATAATGAAACTCGTACATGGTCGTTTTCGACAAATCCAATATGGACATTCCAATATAAAGTGGCTTATTAAAGCAAAGTTCCGTTTTTTTTAATTCTATAAGCAACAAATTGTTATCAAGTATGGTTCTACTGTGAAATCTAGGACTAGAAATTAAATTTTTCGCACCGTAGCGACCATCCCACGCTTTAACAAATTTAACAATACGATGCTTGCGAATGTTTTCCATTGTTTTACCGTAAGCGGCATTATTAAACAATTTGTATAAATTTATACCAAATTTTGTTTTTGCTTGGGTTCTTAATTTATTATTATGATCGATATAACATTTCAACCAACGAGATTGGTTAAATTTTAATATTTTGTGAATTTTCTTTAGTACGAGACCGTTTTTGAGAGCCTGTTTTAAATTGCGATAGTGTATGACGTATTTTTCTTTATTATACAAAGTAGTCATTAGTTTTGGTAACTTTGAATTGGGGGGCACTCGATGTTCGGCACAAAATGGAAAATCTCTATGTGTGTCATGTAATTTCTGCGGGTATTCCAGGTCTACCTCTAGGATATATCCTTGGGAAGATTCATCTGGAATGTTCATGACATTAAATGAATCAATCTCTTGATGAGACATCCAGTCGAATCCTCCGTAAGGAAGAGGCTCGCACATGGCCTTGCCATAGAGGTTATTGACGTCAAAGTACATGATATAGGAATCATCCCTGGATGAATCGTAATTTTGAACGAACAAATTTTGATAAATTAGATATTTCCTCCACGAACCAATCAATACAATCTAGACCACGATAACTTTTGAAAAATGATATTGAATCATCATAAGAACATTTAAAGTAATATGCAGCACTGTAAGCTTCGTGCTTTTGGTATTTCGAGGTTTTATCTGAAATTTTCAAATTTACTTTTCTCAATTGACTCTCAAAATCGGCGTAAATTACAAACGGAGTCCTTTGTTTATATATATGGTTTCGAAATTCAACGTAATCATATTTGGGAAAAGACACTTTATACTCATTGAAACTGGAACATATTGTTTCGTGGTCATGTAGACGAGTTTCGTTATTGAAATAATTCAAACACCTATCGCAAATGTATTTCTTGTGATTATATTTACTGAGCTGTGAGGAAACTAATCGAGACAAATTTTTAATGTAACAATAGTGATATTTTATTTCTTCATAATCATTATCTTGCGGATCAGGATCAAAATCATTAACTTTTGGATAATATTTATTTTGTATTAACAACAAATTTGAATGTTTTTCGCGTTTTTCTTTTGTTAATCGTGCAGGTAACACGGAATAAAAACTAGTTTTTTCATTTTTATTAAACTCTAAGATATAAACATTGATGGAAATATCATTGTCTTTTTCAAATTTGCTTATTTTATTCATTTCCATAGGTGTTTGTAAATTTTAAGTTTTCAAAACACTTTTGTAGTATGGATATGAAGAGGGTAAATACTGACGAAAACGTGCTGGAAAGAGTCCGCATACAACTGACCAATAAAAACACGCTTGATCGTCATTTCTAATGTTAATACAAGCCCTTTTATTCGCAATTTCTTTAGGCAACTCAACGAAGGATGACCCGTTACCCATTTCAAATTTATTAATGTTAATCTCTAAATAAATAATATTATTTAAAGCCCACCCGGAATCACGTTCCTGAAACTCTGACATTTGATTTAAAATTTTATCTTGCACATTTTCAACAAACCAATCATTCAATTCTGTTCCTAAATCAACTACAGCATTTCCGGTAGTCAGATATTTAACATCAACTTCGCCTTGGACATCATTTTTTGCCTTAATAAATTCACCGCAAAATGTGGTATTTACTTTCAGCAATAAAAATTTCTTTAAAATTTGACTAATTTTTTGTTGAAATATTGGACGACAATCGTTTAAAAATTGAATTAAATCTTTATGAAGTAAATTAATTATGACACCGGTCTGAACTCTTCCCTGGAAACACGACGCTACCGATTCCCATACAACCATTTCATTTGTGTTTGTCTCACGGCTACTACTTTGTAATCCCAATCCAAAATGCTTATGTTGATAATTAAGAATAATTTTTCTAATAGCTTTCAGATGTTGAATTGTAGTTTGTAATTTTCTTTTTAACCCAATAGATAAATCCTTTTCGTTAGAAACGATTTGGTTGCAAGATTCAATATTTTTATTTAGTCTCCTAAGCCACACATCACTATCTCTAAGAGTGAACTTGTCGGAAATATGCTTTTTTAATTTTTGTAAGGTTAAAATTAAGATTTGCGCTCTATGAATGATCTGCTTTACGCGCATCGTGGTTTATTAAATATATAACAGTAAATAAGACTTACCCTGTATAATATGTTGATTAATTTTGAATTATTTTGAATTTCTTTAAAGAGTTGGGCTTTCCAATATCTTTGGATCCCTCGTAGACCAGTTTGTACTGCCCCGACGCAAAGTGTTCTAGTCTCGGACGGAAAGCTTCTGTCACGCGAGTAGGAAGAAATACTACGGAATTTTCTAATTGCAGCAACACGGAATTGCCAAATTTTGTATTAACAATTTTGGCTCTAGTAATTTTAAACGGAACGCCTATCGGCAATTCATGCAGTTTGACAATCGGCTGCTCAAAATCACCTTCTGCAAGACAGGTTTGATTCAGTTGACTTAAGTCCATCTATAAATTATTATTAATTATTTTATCTCAAAATAAAAAAAATAAAAAAAACTTACGCTTAAGATTGCTGCTATTCTATTTGCGGTTACGGGTTGAGAGTACTAAGATGATCTTTAAGACCTTTATAAAATAATAACAAATGTTAAAGAATTAAAATAAAACAATAAAAAAGGTACTTACTGCTTTTTTGTACGAACACCAAACCACTAAGTTAGCTTCCACGTTGCACGAATAATACCAAAAACAACTACTGACAAAACAGAGAAAAATGAGATGTATTTATACGGTGCGAGAATACTTTCTAAAAGTTAACAAACGAAGACACCTCCACATGCGTTGCAACAAATTTTTCCCATTACGTTAATCCCACGGAGCAAATATAAAGGGGGCAATTAATTATTATTCTCAACAAGCAAAACAACTTGACATTTAGACTCGGCGCGTTTTGAAATTCCACATCCCATACGGAGATTGTAAAAAATGAAAGCAAGTTGGCCTTGATCTTTTGCGGCAACATACGTTCGTCCAACGTCCGAAGCGGTTGCGTTCCCGTGTGAAAGCGTGTTGACCTTGAGACTTCTACCTGCACGGTTGTCTGGCGACAACATCGCGTCTATTCAAATCGGCGTTGGTGCTTGTGGGTAGAAGACCTTTCGACTTTTAATTCAACCATGGAAGGGAGTGCATGTGTATAAATACGTTGCATGTGTATTATAGACTATATTCAGTGCAATGAATACAGAAGTGCGATGTCCATTTCCCTACGACCCTACAACTGGTAAGTTTTATATTTTAATTACCTTTATACAGTGCGCGTCTTTTCTTGTGGGTTTCAGTTTGGGTTATCACTTTTTTGGTTAGTTTCTACCTGTTTTTAAAATATGATACTCATCTTTTTTACGTTGCATAATAACCGATTTAAATTGAGTGTTTTTAATATCTTTTAAATGACAGTGAATGGAAAAGGGAATTTTGGCTTTTAAAAAATAAACAATTTTTAAATTTGTTTCAAAAATGTGCGTTTTATGGGGAAAACGCGAAATATGTTTTATTTTTTGTACTAAAAAATTGCAGTTTGCCTTTTTGACAATAATAATCGAATTAAATTGAGCGTTTTTAATATCTTTTAAATGACAGTGAATAGGGAATTTTGGCTTTTAAAAAATAAACAATTTTTTAAAAATTATTTGATGACCCCCCACTTACTGAAAGTTTTGTTTCAAAAATGTGCGTTTTATGGGGAAAACGCGAAATATATACATATTTTTGTTTATTTTTTGTACTAAAAAATTACAGTTTGCCCTTTTGACAATAATACACGTACATTTAAATGACAGTGAATTGAAACGTGAATTTTGGTATGCGCGTATAACTTAAAAAACAATTTTTAAAATTATTTGATAACCCCCCTTTTTGGAAGTTTTGTTTAAAAAAAATGTGTGTTTTATAGGAAACGCTACATATCATACTTTGTTTTGTTCTAGAAAAAATCGCGGTTTGTCCGTATGACAAGTCGCATATTATGTTGGCGCATCGCTTAGGGCGTCACATATTCAAATCACACAAAGAGTACCGGGGGTTAGAATTCCCGGTACGACATGCAACGACAAGGGAACATCACCAGCAGCAGGAGCAACCCGGTGGATCAAAAGAAACAAAGGAGCAGCAGGAGTACCCGGGTGGGTGGTCGACGGAGTGGGACGGCGAGGAGTGCACTTCGTATTTAGATTTCCTCCGGGAACGGGAAGAAGAACAACGCAAGGAACAGGAACAATGGGATGGTCGACTGAATCGACATAAAAAGAAGAAGAAACTCCTCGCCAGACCAATTTTATAAATAAAATAAAATAAAATGTATTAAAATTCAAGTTTATTTAATTATCCTCCCGATCCACCGCGTCACCGCCCTCTACCGGGGGGGCCTACGACGGTCGGAGCGCGCGACATCTAGCAGCGACGGGCGGAACCGGGGCAAAACAGGACGCTACACAAGCGCGCGACATCTAGCAGCGACGGGCGGAACCGGGGCAAAACAGGACGCTACACAAGCTGGGTGGGGGGCGGAGCGCACTCTGGTAGACAGGGGGGACACTAGGACGCCACGCGCGGGGGGGCCCCGCTGCGGGGGGGTTAGGAAATTGAGGTTATGTACGGTTTCTGTTGCTTATATCGGCACTATACATCTACTGATACCTTCCTACCGCAAACGGCCACTGTTTTGCGTGAAATATATATTTTTTAATTAACAGCTCAGCTCAGAAATTTTTCTCAAATATGTAGATTGAGTACATAAATTTATAAAAATATAATAGACTTATATTTCAACGCATGGCACATCACCAGAAATAGTTCGACTTTCAAACAGATTTAGCCTTGGTCTGTCGGTTAAGGCGTCTGACTAGAAATCAGATTCTCCATGGCAGCGTAGGTTCGAAACCTACCTACTGCAAACGGCCATTATTTTGCTTGAAATATAATTTTTGTAATTAGCAGCTCAGCCCAGAAAATTTTGTCAATTATGGGGATTGAGTGCATAAATTTAAAACAATATGCATACATATGCCCTTATATTTCAAATGGCACATCACCAGAAATAGTCCTATTTTCAAACAGATTTAGCCCTGGTCTGTCGGTTAACTCGTCTGACTAGAAATCAGATTCTCTATGGCAGCGTAGGTTCGAAACCTACCTACTGCAAACGGCCATTGTTTTGCTTGAAATATAATTTTTGTAATTAGCAGCTCAGCCCAGAAAATTTTGTCAATTATGGGGATTGAGTGCATAAATTTAAAACAATATGCATACATATGCCCTTATATTTCAAATGGCACAACACCAGAAATATTCCTACTTTCAAACAGATTTAGCCCTGGTCTGTCGGTTAAGGCGTCTGACTAGAAATCAGATTCTCTATGGCAGCGTAGGTTCGAAACCTACCTACTGCAAACGGCCATTGTTTTGCTTGAAATATATATATTTTAATTAACAGCTCAGCCCAGAAAATTTTTTCAAATATGGGGATTGAACACATAAGTTTATAAAAATATAATGGCCTTATATTTCAACGCATGGCACATCACCAGAAATAGTTCGACTTTCAAACAGATTTAGCCTTGGTCTGTCGGTTAAGGCGTCTGACTACAAATCAGATTCTCCATGGCAGCGTAGGATCGATACCTGCCTACTGCAAACGGCCATTGTTTTGCGTGAAATATATATTTGTTAATTAACAGCTCAGCTCAGAAATTTTTCTCAAATATGGGGATTGAATACAAAAATTTATAAAAATATAATGGCCTTATATTTCAACGCATGGCACATCACCAGAAATAGTTCGACTTTCAAACAGATTTAGCCTTGGTCTGTCGGTTAAGGCGTCTGACTAGAAATCAGATTCTCCATGGCAGCGTAGGATCGATACCTACCTACTGCAAACGGCCATTGTTTTGCGTGAAATATATATTTGTTAATTAACAGCTCAGCTCAGAAATTTTTCTCAAATATGTAGATTGAGTACATAAATTTATAAAAATATAATAGACTTATATTTCAACGCATGGCAAATTACCAGAAATAGTTCGACTTTCAAACAGATTTAGCCTTGGTCTCTCGGTTAAGGCGTCTGACTAGAAATCAGATTCTCCATGGCAGCGTAGGTTCGAAACCTACCTACTGCAAACGGTCATTATTTTGCTTGAAATATATATTTTTTAATTAACAGCTCAGCCCAGAAATTTTTCTCAAATATGGGGATTGAGTACGTAAATTTATAAAAATATAATGGCCTTATGTTTCAACGCATGGCACATCACCAGAAATAGTTCGACTTTCAAACAGATTTAGCCCCGGTCTGTCGGTTAAGGCGTCTGACTAGAAATCAGATTCTCCATGGCAGCGTAGGATCGATACCTACCTACTGCAAACGGCCATTGTTTTGCGTGAAATATATATTTGTTAATTAACAGCTCAGCTCAGAAATTTTTCTCAAATATGGGGATTGAATACAAAAATTTATAAAAATATAATGGCCTTATATTTCAACGCATGGCAAATTACCAGAAATAGTTCGACTTTCAAACAGATTTAGCCTTGGTGTCTCGGTTAAGGCGTCTGACTAGAAATCCGATTCTCCATGGCAGCGTAGGTTCGAAACCTACCTACTGCAAACGGCCATTATTTTGCTTGAAATATAATTTTTGTAATTAGCAGCTCAGCCCAGAAAATTTTGTCAATTATGGGGATTGAGTGCATAAATTTAAAACAATATGCATACATATGCCCTTATATTTCAAATGGCACATCACCAGAAATAGTCCTATTTTCAAACAGATTTAGCCCTGCTCTCTCGGTTAACTCGTCTGACTAGAAATCAGATTCTCTATGGCAGCGTAGGTTCGAAACCTACCACCTACTGCAAACGGCCATTGTTTTGCTTGAAATATAATTTTTGTAATTAGCAGCTCAGCCCAGAAAATTTTGTCAATTATGGGGATTGGGTGCATAAATTTAAAACAATATGCATACATATGCCCTTATATTTCAAATGGCACAACACCAGAAATATTCCTACTTTCAAACAGATTTAGCCCTGGTCTGTCGGTTAAGGCGTCTGACTAGAAATCAGATTCTCTATGGCAGCGTAGGTTCGAAACCTACCTACTGCAAACGGCCATTGTTTTGCTTGAAATATATATTTGTTAATTAACAGCTCAGCTCAGAAATTTTTCTCAAATATGGGGATTGAATACAAAAATTTATAAAAATATAATGGCCTTATACTTCAACGCATGGCACATCACCAGAAATAGTTCGACTTTCAAACAGATTTAGCCTTGGTCTGTCGGTTAAGGCGTCTGACTAGAAATCAGATTCTCCATGGCAGCGTAGGATCGATACCTACCTACTGCAAACGGCCATTGTTTTGCGTGAAATATATATTTGTTAATTAACAGCTCAGCTCAGAAATTTTTCTCAAATATGTAGATTGAGTACATAAATTTATAAAAATATAATAGACTTATATTTCAACGCATGGCAAATTACCAGAAATAGTTCGACTTTCAAACAGATTTAGCCTTGGTCTCTCGGTTAAGGCATCTGACTAGAAATCAGATTCTCCATGGCAGCGTAGGTTCGAAACCTACCTACTGCAAACGGCCATTATTTTGCTTGAAATATAATTTTTGTAATTAGCAGCTCAGCCCAGAAAATTTTGTCAATTATGGGGATTGAGTGCATAAATTTAAAACAATATGCATACATATGTCCTTATATTTCAAATGGCCCATCACCAGAAATAGTCCTGTTTTCAAACAGATTTAGCCCTGGTCTGTCGGTTAAGGCGTCTGACTAGAAATCAGATTCTCTATGGCAGCGTAGGTTCGAAACCTACCTACTGCAAACGGCCATTGTTTTGCTTGAAATATATATTTTTTAATTAACAGGTCGGAACAGAAATTTTTCTCAAATATGGGGATTGACTACATAAATTTTTAAAAATATAATATCCTTATATTTCAACGCATGGCACATCACCAAAAATAGTTCGACTTTCAAACAGATTTAGCCTTGGTCTGCCGGTTAAGGCGTCTGACTAGAAATCAGATTCTCCATGGCAGCGTAGGTTCGAAACCTACCTACTGCAAACGGCCATTATTTTGCTTGAAATATAATTTTTGTAATTAGCAGCTCAGCCCAGAAAATTTTGTCAATTATGGGGATTGAGTGCATAAATTTAAAACAATATGCATACATATGTCCTTATATTCCAAATGGCCCATCACCAGAAATAGTCCTATTTTCAAACAGATTTAGCCCTGGTCTGTCGGTTAAGGCGTCTGACTAGAAATCAGATTCTCTATGGCAGCGTAGGTTCGAAACCTACCTACTGCAAACGGCCATTGTTTTGCTTGAAATATATATTTTTTAATTAACAGGTCGGCCCAGAAATTTTTCTCAAATATGGGGATTGACTACATAAATTTTTAAAAATATAATATCCTTATATTTCAACGCATGGCACATCACCAGAAATAGTTCGACTTTCAAACAGATTTAGCCCTGGTCTGTCGGTTAAGGCGTCTGACTAGAAATCAGATTCTCCATGGCAGCGTAGGTTCGATTCCTACCTACTGCAAACGGCCATTGTTTTGCGTGAAATATATATTTTTTAATTAACAGCTCACCTCAGAAATTTTTCTCAAATGTGGGGATTGAGTATATAAATTTATAAAAATATAATGGACTTATATTTCAACGCATGGCACATTACCAGAAATAGTTCGACTTTCAAACAAATTTAGCCTTGGTCTCTCGGTTAAGGCGTCTGACTAGAAATCAGATTCTCCATGGCAGCGTAGGTTCGAAACCTACCTACTGCAAACGATCATTATTTTGCTTGAAATATATATTTTTTAATTAACAGCTCAGCCCAGAAATTTTTCGCAAATATGGGGATTGAGTACGTAAATTTATAAAAATATAATGGACTTATATTTCAACGCATGGCACATCACCAGAAATAGTTCGACTTTCAAACAGATTTAGCCTTGGTCTGTCGGTTAAGGCGTCTGACTAGAAATCAGATTCTCCATGGCAGCGTAGGTTCGAAACCTACCGACTGCAAACGGCCATTGTTTTGCTTGAAATATATATTTTTTAATTAACAGGTCAGCCCAGAAATTTTCCTCAAATATGGGAATTGGCTACATAAATTTATAAAAATATAATGGCCTTATATTTCAACGCATGGCACATCACCAGAAATAGTTTGACTTTCAAACAGATTTAGCCTTGGTCTGTCGGTTAAGGCGTCTGACTAGAAATCAGATTCTCTATCAGCATAGGTTCGAAACCTACCTACTGCAAACGATAATTTTTTTTGCTTGAAATATAATTTTTGTAATTAGCAGCTCAGCCCAGAAAATTTTGTCAATTATGGGGATTGAGTGCATAAATTTAAAACAATATGCATACATATGCCCTTATATTTCAAATGGCACATCACCAGAAATAGTCCTATTTTCAAACAGATTTAGCCCTGGTCTGTCGGTTAAGGCGTCTGACTAGAAATCAGATTCTCTATGGCAGCGTAGGTTCGAAACCTACCTACTGCAAACGGCCATTGTTTTGCTTGAAATATAATTTTTGTAATTAGCAGCTCAGCCCAGAAAATTTTGTCAATTATGGGGATTGAGTGCATAAATTTAAAACAATATGCATACATATGCCCTTATATTTCAAATGGCACAACACCAGAAATAGTCCTACTTTCAAACAGATTTAACCCTGGTCTGTCGGTTAAGGCGTCTGACTAGAAATCAGATTCTCTATGGCAGCGTAGGTTCGAAGCCTTCCTACCGCAAACGGCCATTGTTTTGCGTGAAATATATATTTTTTAATTAACAGCTCAGCTCAGAAATTTTTCTCAAATATGTAGATTGAGTACATAAATTTATAAAAATATAATAGACTTATATTTCAACGCATGGCACATCACCAGAAATAGTTCGACTTTCAAACAGATTTAGCCTTGGTCTGTCGGTTAAGGCGTCTGACTAGAAATCAGATTCTCCATGGCAGCGTAGGTTCGAAACCTACCTACTGCAAACGGCCATTATTTTGCTTGAAATATAATTTTTGTAATTAGCAGCTCAGCCCAGAAAATTTTGTCAATTATGGGGATTGAGTGCATAAATTTAAAACAATATGCATACATATGCCCTTATATTTCAAATGGCACATCACCAGAAATAGTCCTATTTTCAAACAGATTTAGCCCTGGTCTGTCGGTTAACTCGTCTGACTAGAAATCAGATTCTCTATGGCAGCGTAGGTTCGAAACCTACCTACTGCAAACGGCCATTGTTTTGCTTGAAATATAATTTTTGTAATTAGCAGCTCAGCCCAGAAAATTTTGTCAATTATGGGGATTGAGTGCATAAATTTAAAACAATATGCATACATATGCCCTTATATTTCAAATGGCACAACACCAGAAATATTCCTACTTTCAAACAGATTTAGCCCTGGTCTGTCGGTTAAGGCGTCTGACTAGAAATCAGATTCTCTATGGCAGCGTAGGTTCGAAACCTACCTACTGCAAACGGCCATTGTTTTGCTTGAAATATATATATTTTAATTAACAGCTCAGCCCAGAAAATTTTTTCAAATATGGGGATTGAACACATAAGTTTATAAAAATATAATGGCCTTATATTTCAACGCATGGCACATCACCAGAAATAGTTCGACTTTCAAACAGATTTAGCCTTGGTCTGTCGGTTAAGGCGTCTGACTACAAATCAGATTCTCCATGGCAGCGTAGGATCGATACCTACCTACTGCAAACGGCCATTGTTTTGCGTGAAATATATATTTGTTAATTAACAGCTCAGCTCAGAAATTTTTCTCAAATATGGGGATTGAATACAAAAATTTATAAAAATATAATGGCCTTATATTTCAACGCATGGCAAATTACCAGAAATAGTTCGACTTTCAAACAGATTTAGCCTTGGTGTCTCGGTTAAGGCGTCTGACTAGAAATCCGATTCTCCATGGCAGCGTAGGTTCGAAACCTACCTACTGCAAACGGCCATTATTTTGCTTGAAATATAATTTTTGTAATTAGCAGCTCAGCCCAGAAAATTTTGTCAATTATGGGGATTGAGTGCATAAATTTAAAACAATATGCATACATATGCCCTTATATTTCAAATGGCACATCACCAGAAATAGTCCTATTTTCAAACAGATTTAGCCCTGGTCTCTCGGTTAACTCGTCTGACTAGAAATCAGATTCTCTATGGCAGCGTAGGTTCGAAACCTACCTACTGCAAACGGCCATTGTTTTGCTTGAAATATAATTTTTGTAATTAGCAGCTCAGCCCAGAAAATTTTGTCAATTATGGGGATTGAGTGCATAAATTTAAAACAATATGCATACATATGCCCTTATATTTCAAATGGCACAACACCAGAAATATTCCTACTTTCAAACAGATTTAGCCCTGGGCTGTCGGTTAAGGCGTCTGACTAGAAATCAGATTCTCTATGGCAGCGTAGGTTCGAAACCTACCTACTGCAAACGGCCATTGTTTTGCTTGAAATATATATTTGTTAATTAACAGCTCAGCTCAGAAATTTTTCTCAAATATGTAGATTGAGTACATAAATTTATAAAAATACAATAGACTTATATTTCAACGCATGGCACATTACCAGAAATAGTTCGACTTTCAAACAGATTTAGCCTTGGTCTCTCGGTTAAGGCGTTTGACTAGAAATCAGATTCTCCATGGCAGCGTAGGTTCGAAACCCACCTACTGCAAACGGTCATTATTTTGCTTGAAATATATATTTTTTAATTAAGAGCTCAGCCCAGAAATTTTTCTCAAATATGGGGATTGAGTACGTAAATTTATAAAAATATAATGGCCTTATGTTTCAACGCATGGCACAACACCAGAAATAGTTCGACTTTCAAACAGATTTAGCCTTGGTCTCTCCGTTAAGGCGTCTGACTAGAACTCAGATTCTCCATGGCAGCGTAGGTTCGAAACCTACCTACTGCAAACGGTCATTATTTTGCTTGAAATATATATTTTTTAATTTACAGCTCAGCCCAGAAATTTTTCTCAAATATGGGGATTGAGTACGTAAATTTATAAAAATATAATGGCCTTATGTTTCAACGCATGGCACATCACCAGAAATAGTTCGACTTTCAAACAGATTTAGCCCCGGTCTGTCGGTTAAGGCGTCTGACTAGAAATCAGATTCTCCATGGCAGCGTAGGTTCGATACCTACCTACTCCAAACGGCCATTGTTTTGCGTGAAATATATATTTTTTAATTAACAGCTCAGCTCAGAAATTTTTCTCAAATATGTAGATTGAGTACATAAATTTATAAAAATATAATAGACTTATATTTCAACGCATGGCACATTAAAAGAAATAGTTCGACTTTCAAACAGATTTAGCCTTGGTCTCTCGGTTAAGGCGTCTGACTAGAAATCAGATTCTCCATGGCAGCGTAGGTTCGATACCTTCCTACCGCAAACGGCCACTGTTTTGCGTGAAATATATATTTTTTAATTAACAGCTCAGCTCAGAAATTTTTCTCAAATATGTAGATTGAGTACATAAATTTATAAAAATATAATAGACTTATATTTCAACGCATGGCACATCACCAGAAATAGTTCGACTTTCAAACAGATTTAGCCTTGGTCTGTCGGTTAAGGCGTCTGACTAGAAATCAGATTCTCCATGGCAGCGTAGGTTCGAAACCTACCTACTGCAAACGGCCATTATTTTGCTTGAAATATAATTTTTGTAATTAGCAGCTCAGCCCAGAAAATTTTGTCAATTATGGGGATTGAGTGCATAAATTTAAAACAATATGCATACATATGCCCTTATATTTCAAATGGCACATCACCAGAAATAGTCCTATTTTCAAACAGATTTAGCCCTGGTCTGTCGGTTAACTCGTCTGACTAGAAATCAGATTCTCTATGGCAGCGTAGGTTCGAAACCTACCTACTGCAAACGGCCATTGTTTTGCTTGAAATATAATTTTTGTAATTAGCAGCTCAGCCCAGAAAATTTTGTCAATTATGGGGATTGAGTGCATAAATTTAAAACAATATGCATACATATGCCCTTATATTTCAAATGGCACAACACCAGAAATATTCCTACTTTCAAACAGATTTAGCCCTGGTCTGTCGGTTAAGGCGTCTGACTAGAAATCAGATTCTCTATGGCAGCGTAGGTTCGAAACCTACCTACTGCAAACGGCCATTGTTTTGCTTGAAATATATATATTTTAATTAACAGCTCAGCCCAGAAAATTTTTTCAAATATGGGGATTGAACACATAAGTTTATAAAAATATAATGGCCTTATATTTCAACGCATGGCACATCACCAGAAATAGTTCGACTTTCAAACAGATTTAGCCTTGGTCTGTCGGTTAAGGCGTCTGACTACAAATCAGATTCTCCATGGCAGCGTAGGATCGATACCTGCCTACTGCAAACGGCCATTGTTTTGCGTGAAATATATATTTGTTAATTAACAGCTCAGCTCAGAAATTTTTCTCAAATATGGGGATTGAATACAAAAATTTATAAAAATATAATGGCCTTATATTTCAACGCATGGCACATCACCAGAAATAGTTCGACTTTCAAACAGATTTAGCCTTGGTCTGTCGGTTAAGGCGTCTGACTAGAAATCAGATTCTCCATGGCAGCGTAGGATCGATACCTACCTACTGCAAACGGCCATTGTTTTGCGTGAAATATATATTTGTTAATTAACAGCTCAGCTCAGAAATTTTTCTCAAATATGTAGATTGAGTACATAAATTTATAAAAATATAATAGACTTATATTTCAACGCATGGCAAATTACCAGAAATAGTTCGACTTTCAAACAGATTTAGCCTTGGTCTCTCGGTTAAGGCGTCTGACTAGAAATCAGATTCTCCATGGCAGCGTAGGTTCGAAACCTACCTACTGCAAACGGTCATTATTTTGCTTGAAATATATATTTTTTAATTAACAGCTCAGCCCAGAAATTTTTCTCAAATATGGGGATTGAGTACGTAAATTTATAAAAATATAATGGCCTTATGTTTCAACGCATGGCACATCACCAGAAATAGTTCGACTTTCAAACAGATTTAGCCCCGGTCTGTCGGTTAAGGCGTCTGACTAGAAATCAGATTCTCCATGGCAGCGTAGGATCGATACCTACCTACTGCAAACGGCCATTGTTTTGCGTGAAATATATATTTGTTAATTAACAGCTCAGCTCAGAAATTTTTCTCAAATATGGGGATTGAATACAAAAATTTATAAAAATATAATGGCCTTATATTTCAACGCATGGCAAATTACCAGAAATAGTTCGACTTTCAAACAGATTTAGCCTTGGTGTCTCGGTTAAGGCGTCTGACTAGAAATCCGATTCTCCATGGCAGCGTAGGTTCGAAACCTACCTACTGCAAACGGCCATTATTTTGCTTGAAATATAATTTTTGTAATTAGCAGCTCAGCCCAGAAAATTTTGTCAATTATGGGGATTGAGTGCATAAATTTAAAACAATATGCATACATATGCCCTTATATTTCAAATGGCACATCACCAGAAATAGTCCTATTTTCAAACAGATTTAGCCCTGCTCTCTCGGTTAACTCGTCTGACTAGAAATCAGATTCTCTATGGCAGCGTAGGTTCGAAACCTACCACCTACTGCAAACGGCCATTGTTTTGCTTGAAATATAATTTTTGTAATTAGCAGCTCAGCCCAGAAAATTTTGTCAATTATGGGGATTGGGTGCATAAATTTAAAACAATATGCATACATATGCCCTTATATTTCAAATGGCACAACACCAGAAATATTCCTACTTTCAAACAGATTTAGCCCTGGTCTGTCGGTTAAGGCGTCTGACTAGAAATCAGATTCTCTATGGCAGCGTAGGTTCGAAACCTACCTACTGCAAACGGCCATTGTTTTGCTTGAAATATATATTTGTTAATTAACAGCTCAGCTCAGAAATTTTTCTCAAATATGGGGATTGAATACAAAAATTTATAAAAATATAATGGCCTTATACTTCAACGCATGGCACATCACCAGAAATAGTTCGACTTTCAAACAGATTTAGCCTTGGTCTGTCGGTTAAGGCGTCTGACTAGAAATCAGATTCTCCATGGCAGCGTAGGATCGATACCTACCTACTGCAAACGGCCATTGTTTTGCGTGAAATATATATTTGTTAATTAACAGCTCAGCTCAGAAATTTTTCTCAAATATGTAGATTGAGTACATAAATTTATAAAAATATAATAGACTTATATTTCAACGCATGGCAAATTACCAGAAATAGTTCGACTTTCAAACAGATTTAGCCTTGGTCTCTCGGTTAAGGCATCTGACTAGAAATCAGATTCTCCATGGCAGCGTAGGTTCGAAACCTACCTACTGCAAACGGCCATTA
>NW_026844231.1:0-12957 GCF_029955315.1 Cylas formicarius
TATAGGAATAGGATTTTAAGATGCAAGCTTAAAGGAAATTTAAATTGGTTTATAGTTTAAGAATTAGGAATAAATTCTATTGTTAACTTTGAAGGTTAAAAGTTTTTTTACTTAAATTCTTTTTAAAAAAAATAAAATTAAAAAAATTATAAGTCCTATAAATGAGATTATATTAGTTAAATAAATAAATAGATTTAACTTAAAAATATTTTTAGAGTGGGAAATTATTTCTGTATGATTAATTATTAATATAGGAAGTGCGATTCGAATATATATGAAAATTATAATTAAAGTTGAGATTAATATTAATAATCTTAATATAAAAAAGTTATTATTAATTAATTTATTGATAATTAATCATTTAGGTAGAAATCTAAAGAAAGGCGGTAATCCTCTTATAGATAAAAAATTAAGAGAAAAAATGAATTTAAAATATTTAAATTCATTTAGAGAATAAAATAATTGTGTTAAAGAATAGATTTTATTAACATTTAAAATTATAATAATATTGATTGATAGGATAAAATATATAATAAAATATATAATAAAAATTTGTATATTAATTAGTCTTGCAATTAATCAACTTATATGATTAATAGAAGAATAAGCTAGAATTTTTTGTAGATTAATTTGATTAAGTGATTGAATTCTCCCAACTATTGAAGATATAAT
Source organism: Cylas formicarius (assembly GCF_029955315.1). Taxonomy (NCBI): domain Eukaryota; kingdom Metazoa; phylum Arthropoda; class Insecta; order Coleoptera; family Brentidae; genus Cylas; species Cylas formicarius. The sequence continues at coordinate 673 of NW_026844231.1, forward strand.
AATAATGATAGAAATAAATAAGGTAATAGAGAAATTATAGGAAATTATAATTAAAGGAGCAATTTTTTTGCCAAGTTATTAAAATTAAAGTGTTATTTCAATTTAATCCTATAATAATTTCCGGGAATCAAAAATGAAAAGGAGCGGCGCCTAATTTTATAAATAATGCACAATTTAATATAATTATTAGAATATTATTATTAAAAAATAAAGGATTAATATGTAAGTTAAGAATAATTCTAAACAGTAGAATATTTGAAGCTAAAGCTTGGATAATAAAATATTTTAATGCTCTTTCTGATGAAAAAATATTTTTAGAATTGATTATTAATGGAATAAATGATATTATATTAATTTCTAATCCTATTCATATTGAAAATCAAGAATAAGAAGAAAATGACTAATAATGTTCTGAAAATTAATGTATTTAAAAATAATAATTTATAAAATTTAATAATTAAAAAGAGAGAATAATCTCATAATTGGGGTATGAGCCCAAGGGCTTAGCTTAGCCTATCTTTTTATATTTAAGTATAAGAGGTATAAAAGTTTTTGACACTTTAGGAAATAGTTTAATTCTATTAAATATAAGTATTAATTATTATTATATAAATAATTGTACTTAAAATATTTCCTTATTAATTATTATTATATAAATAATTGTACTTAAAATATTTCCTTATTAATTATTATTATATAAATAATTGTACTTAAAATATTTCCTTATTTATAATTATTATATAAATAATTGTATTTAAAATATTTCCTTATTAATTATTATTATATAAATAATTGTACTTAAAATATTTCCTTATTAATTATTATTATATAAATAATTGTACTTAAAATATTTCCTTATTAATTATTATTATATAAGTAATTGTACTTAAAATATTTCCTTATTTATAATTATTATATAGCGCTTAGGTTAAGATTCAGGTTCCTAGGCCAATATTCAACTCCTGATCAGTAGAGTTTTCAATTCAGCCTGGAACTTTTTCTAGCACCAAATCATTGCATAAGCGAGATTCTGCTACGAACTCAGGTCCCTAGGCCAATATTCAACTCCTGATCAGTAGAGTTTTCAATTCAGCCTGGAACTTTTTCTAGCACCAAATCATTGCATAAGCGAGATTCTGCTACGAACTCAGGTTCCTAGGCCAATATTCAACTCCTGATCAGTAGAGTTTTCAATTCAGCCTGGAACTTTTTCTAGCACCAAATCATTGCATAAGCGAGATTCTGCTACGAACTCAGGTCCCTAGGCCAATATTCAACTCCTGGTCGGTAGAGTTTTCAATTCAGCCTGGAACTTTTTCTAGCACCAAATCATTGCATAAGCGAGATTCTGCTACGAACTCAGGTCCCTAGGCCAATATTCAACTCCTGATCAGCAGAGTTTTCAATTCAGCCTGGAACTTTTTCTAGCACCAAATCATTGCATAAGCGAGATTCTGCTACGAACTCAGGTTCCTAGGCCAATATTCAACTCCTGATCAGTAGAGTTTTCAATTCAGCCTGGAACTTTTTCTAGCACCAAATCATTGCATAAGCGAGATTCTGCTACGAACTCAGGTCCCTAGGCCAATATTCAACTCCTGATCAGTAGAGTTTTCAATTCAGCCTGGAACTTTTTCTAGCACCAAATCATTGCATAAGCGAGATTCTGCTACGAACTCAGGTTCCTAGGCCAATATTCAACTCCTGGTCGGTAGAGTTTTCAATTCAGCCTGGAACTTTTTCTAGCACCAAATCATTGCATAAGCGAGATTCTGCTACGAACTCAGGTCCCTAGGCCAATATTCAACTCCTGATCAGCAGAGTTTTCAATTCAGCCTGGAACTTTTTCTAGCACTAAATCATTGCATAAGCGAGATTCTGCTACGAACTCAGGTTCCTAGGCCAATATTCAACTCCTGATCAGCAGAGTTTTCAATTCAGCCTGGAACTTTTTCTAGCACCAAATCATTGCATAAGCGAGATTCTGCTACGAACTCAGGTTCCTAGGCCAATATTCAACTCCTGATCAGTAGAGTTTTCAATTCAGCCTGGAACTTTTTCTAGCACTAAATCATTGCATAAGCGAGATTCTGCTACGAACTCAGGTTCCTAGGCCAATATTCAACTCCTGATCAGTAGAGTTTTCAATTCAGCCTGGAACTTTTTCTAGCACTAAATCATTGCATAAGCGAGATTCTGCTACGAACTCAGGTTCCTAGGCCAATATTCAACTCCTGATCAGCAGAGTTTTCAATTCAGCCTGGAACTTTTTCTAGCACCAAATCATTGCATAAGCGAGATTCTGCTACGAACTCAGGTTCCTAGGCCAATATTCAACTCCTGGTCGGTAGAGTTTTCAATTCAGCCTGGAACTTTTTCTAGCACCAAATCATTGCATAAGCGAGATTCTGCTACGAACTCAGGTTCCTAGGCCAATATTCAACTCCTGATCAGTAGAGTTTTCAATTCAGCCTGGAACTTTTTCTAGCACCAAATCATTGCATAAGCGAGATTCTGCTACGAACTCAGGTTCCTAGGCCAATATTCAACTCCTGATCAGTAGAGTTTTCAATTCAGCCTGGAACTTTTTCTAGCACCAAATCATTGCATAAGCGAGATTCTGCTACGAACTCAGGTTCCTAGGCCAATATTCAACTCCTGGTCGGTAGAGTTTTCAATTCAGCCTGGAACTTTTTCTAGCACCAAATCATTGCATAAGCGAGATTCTGCTACGAACTCAGGTTCCTAGGCCAATATTCAACTCCTGATCAGTAGAGTTTTCAATTCAGCCTGGAACTTTTTCTAGCACCAAATCATTGCATAAGCGAGATTCTGCTACGAACTCAGGTTCCTAGGCCAATATTCAACTCCTGATCAGCAGAGTTTTCAATTCAGCCTGGAACTTTTTCTAGCACCAAATCATTGCATAAGCGAGATTCTGCTACGAACTCAGGTTCCTAGGCCAATATTCAACTCCTGGTCGGTAGAGTTTTCAATTCAGCCTGGAACTTTTTCTAGCACCAAATCATTGCATAAGCGAGATTCTGCTACGAACTCAGGTTCCTAGGCCAATATTCAACTCCTGATCAGTAGAGTTTTCAATTCAGCCTGGAACTTTTTCTAGCACCAAATCATTGCATAAGCGAGATTCTGCTACGAACTCAGGTTCCTAGGCCAATATTCAACTCCTGGTCGGTAGAGTTTTCAATTCAGCCTGGAACTTTTTCTAGCACCAAATCATTGCATAAGCGAGATTCTGCTACGAACTCAGGTTCCTAAGCCAATATTCAACTCCTGATCAGTAGAGTTTTCAATTCAGCCTGGAACTTTTTCTAGCACCAAATCATTGCATAAGCGAGATTCTGCTACGAACTCAGGTTCCTAGGCCAATATTCAACTCCTGATCAGTAGAGTTTTCAATTCAGCCTGGAACTTTTTCTAGCACCAAATCATTGCATAAGCGAGATTCTGCTACGAACTCAGGTTCCTAGGCCAATATTCAACTCCTGATCAGTAGAGTTTTCAATTCAGCCTGGAACTTTTTCTAGCATTTAATCAACTCACAGGCGAAAGGATCGCGAGGGGAAATTAGAGTTGTGTGGTAGCTAGAAAAATGAAATTTTATCAATGAGCCCAAAAAAATTTTTAAAAATCACGAAATTTGGGTAATAGCAGTAAATCTCCTTTGAAGAGGCGATTTTTTGGGGTTAAAAAACGAAAAAAAATGGCAAAAAAATTGCAAAAAATTGCAAAAAAGGGCTTGTATAGAATTATCCAATCTAGTAAATATGGTCTATAAAAAATCTTAGTTAAAAATTTAAAATTTTAAGGGCAAATTCTTAGTAATGTGGGTCGAGAGCGTCACATAGATAATTCCATCAAAATTAGCCTTTTATCAGGCACCACATTTAGATGAAAAACCTTAGTTAGCAAGTTTTGCACTTCACGGTACCATTGATTTTTGCAGACTTATAAATTTGGACAAAATAAAAAATGCCAATGGGCAATTTTGACAAAAGGCGAATTTTCCATTAGTGATTTTTATCTTGTAGTAAGGCCAATTTTTTATATTTTAGTAGGAAAAAATTATTTGGTCATGAGGTTGAACCGGCCAAAAGTTGAAAAAAAGTGTTTCAAAGTGCGCAACTATATAAATATTAACATTGAATTAGATTAACATATTGAATTTATTGAAATTTTTATATTTATTAATTTCTTATGATCAGATTAATAAAAAATTTCACAAAAAAAAATAAAATAAAGAAACATAAAAACAATATGATCGTTAGTACCTTATTAGTTATTTGTCTTCAAATTCTTATTAGTCAATATGATAGAGTTCTATTTGATATAGAGGAAATAGATATGTACTAGCAGAAATAATTCAATAATGATTATTATTTATTTTATATTTCGTATATATTAATATATAATAATATTTACCTATCCTTTTTTAAATTATTTTTCTAATATTAATAAATATACTTTTTATATAATTATAAATATTAAAAAAAAAAAAAAAAAAAACTACTTTAAATAATAATATATAAATTTATTATATGATAAATAATATATATAGGGATACAAATTATTTAGGATTATTATTTTAAATTATTATTTTAAATAGAAAATTACTATTGCGGTTTTTTTTTTTAATTTTAGGGGCAAATTCTTATGTTTGATTATTTTTTTTAATATTTATGTAAAATTTATTAAGTGGGCTATTATGATGAGTATAATTAATGAGTCTAGAAAAAAATAAATTTCAAAAAAAAAAAAAAAAAAAATCATGGAAAATTCATTTTAGGGGTAATTTTGATCCAAAATTTTAAAAATTAAAATTTTTTGGATTTTCACAGATTTTAGTGGAGTTTTTTGACCCCCCCTTTTAAAAAAAATGCAAAAAAAAATCAAAAAAAAAAATTTTTTTTTAAAAAGTGAGGGAGGTTGATAAAATAGATTTTACCCTGGGGGCAATCTTAATTATAAAGCGAAATTTTTGGGATTAATATACGATTTCTATATAAAATGGGATGGACAAATTCTATAGGTCGGGAATTTGTCTTTTTTTAATATAGAAATTTTATTCAAAAAATTAATGATTTTTTTACTAAAAAGAAGGGAAATCTTAAGGTATCAAAAAAAATAATTTTTGAATAAAAAAGTTATATAAAATTTTGGAAAATTTTGTACTGTCTTAGGCCCCCAAGATTAGTATGTCTAGTAGATAGGCGGGATTTTTAAAAATTGAATATTTTAGTTCATTTTTTTTATATAACTTATGAATTATATGTAAGTTTTGATTTTTAAATAAATCGTTATGCAATAAAGATGATTAAATATTAAGGAAACTTAGATTTAGTAAAAAATTAAGTACTGACAAAATTTGTGCCAGCAGTAGCGGTTATACAAATAGTGCATTATAAAATTTTTAAGCTTTAATTAATTAGTTTATTTAAAATATAAGTAAAAGTTTATTAGGTGAAATTTTAAATTATTAATAAAATTTATTTAAAATTAATGAAGTTAGGAAATTTATTTTTAAACTAGGATTAGATACCCTATTATTTTAAATGTAAATATAGTAAGCTTAATTATTAGAAGTTATGGTCTTCAAAATTAAAAAAAATGGCGGTATTTTAGTCTATTTAGAGGAACCTGTTTATTAATTGATAGTCCACGAATTTAATTACTTTTTCTTTAAGTTTATATATCGTCCGTTAAAAATATTTTTATTGAAATTAAATATTTAGTTGTTTTTTTAAGAAAAAATTTCAGATCATTATGTAATTTATGAAAAAAGATTAAATGGGTTACATTAAATTAATTTATATTGATTTATTAATATAATTATTAATAATAAAGCGATTTAAAAGTAATATTAATTAAATTATTAATATGATTTAAGCTCTAAAATATGTACATATTGCCCGTCACTTTCACTTTAAAGTGGAATAAGTCGTAACAAAGTAGAGGTACCGGAAGGTGTATCTAGAAAGATCAAATTAGAGCTTATTATTAAGTATTTTATTTACACTAAAAAGTTTACTGTGAAATTCAGTATAGTTTGAATTTAAAAAAATTATTTTTTATTTAAGTTATAAATTTTATTGAAATAAAAATATTAGAGTTTTATTATTAAATCAAATAATTATTTTAATTATAGATTATTAGTATTGTGAAAGAAATTTTTTTAAAATTTTAAAAGAATAATTTATTTTTAGTACCTTGTGTATCAGGGTTAATTAAATATAATTTATTTATTAATAATTTTCTCGAATTTAAAAGAGTTAAATTTATATAATTTTTATTGTAAAATAAATATTATTAATATAGATTTAGAGGTGAAATGCTATTCGATTTTAAATATATCTAGTTTTTTTAAGAAAAAAATTTAATTTTACTAATAATTAATAATATTTTTATTTATTAATAAGTTATTTTTATTGGGTTATATTTTAAGGGATGAGCTTTTAAATAGATAATTATAAATAATAAATTTATTAATAAAGAAATAGGATTAGAAATTTTCATTTTTAAAAAAGTGTTATAATTTTTTTATTATAGTATAAAATTTTATATTAATATTTTAATTTTTTTATTAAAATAATAAGTTAAATTAATAAATTTATGAAATAATGATTAAATTAGTAAATAATATATATATATATATATAATTGTTTGTTTAAGGTTAATTTAAGGAATTCAGCAAATATTTTTTTCACCTGTTTATTAAAAACATGTCCTTTTGAAAATAATTTAAGGTCTAACCTGCCCAATGAGGAATTTAATGGCCGCAGTATATTGACTGTGCAAAGGTAGCATAATCATTAGTTTTTTAATTGAAAGCTTGTATGAAGGGTTGAATGAGAAAAATACTGTCTCAGATTAATTTAAATTGAATTTTATTTTTAAGTTAAAAAGCTTAAATATTAATTAAAGACGAGAAGACCCTATAGAGTTTAATAATATAATAAATTTATTTTTTAGAATTTATATAATAAATTTTACTTGTTATTTAGTTGGGGTGATTTAAAAATTTAATAAACTTTTTTTATATAAAAACATTAATTTATGAAAAAATGATCCTTTAATAAAGATTAATAGATTAAATTACCTTAGGGATAACAGCGTAATTTTTTTTTTAGAGTTCAAATCAAAAAAAAAGTTTGCGACCTCGATGTTGGATTAAAATTTATATTTGGTGTAGGAGCTAAATTAATTTGGTCTGTTCGACCATTAAAATTTTACATGATCTGAGTTTAGACCGGTGTAAGCCAGGTTGGTTTCTATCTTAATTTTATTAAGAATTTTTAGTACGAAAGGACCAAAATTTTATTAAATTAATTATTTTAGAATAATAATAATGTTATTTTGACAGAAAATTGTGTAAGATTTAGAATCTTTTTATGTATGTTATATACAAATAACAAATGATTTTTTTAGATAAGATTATAGTTTTTTCTTTGAGATTAATTTTAGTAGTGATAGTATTTTTGAGCGTTGCTTTTATAACATTATTAGAGCGTAAGGTCTTAGGGGGAATTCAAATTCGTAAGGGTCCTAATAAAGTTGGATATTTAGGTATGATTCAGCCTTTTAGAGATGCTTTAAAATTGTTTTTGAAGGAACAAACTTTTCCTTTAAAATCTAATATTAATTTATATTATATTTCTCCTATTATAAATTTATTTTTAGTGGTTATATTATGATTATCAATACCATTTTTAAGTGTAAATTTAAATTTTAATTTGTCGGTTTTATTTATTTTAAGAGTGTCAAGATTAGGAGTATATAGAATTATATTGGCTGGATGATCTTCAAATTCTATATATGCTTTATTAGGAGGATTACGGGCTATTGCTCAAGTTATTTCTTATGAAGTAAGATTAGTATTAATTTTATTATCTTTTATTTGTATAATTATAAGTTTTAATATTTTGGATTTTATTAAATTTCAAGAAATAGTTTGATTTATTTATTTTATATTTCCTTTATGTTTTATATGATTTATTACTAGGTTAGCTGAAACAAATCGAACTCCTTTTGATTTTGCTGAAGGGGAATCTGAATTAGTTTCTGGTTTTAATGTTGAGTATAGAAGAGGGGGATTTGCTTTAATTTATTTATCAGAATATGCAAGAATTTTATTTATAAGAATATTATGTAGAATAATTTTTTTAGGGGGTAATATTTGATCTTGAGTGTTTTATTTAAAGTTGAGTTTAATAGTTTACTTATGAATTTTAGTTCGGGGATCTTTACCTCGGTATCGTTATGATAAGTTAATAAATTTATGTTGAAAAAATTATTTACCTATTTCTTTAAATTTATTAATATTATTTTTTTCTATTATAATTTATATATTTTTAAATTTTTAACTTAATTATATATATATATATATATAGTTTTTATATTATATTTTAGGTTAATATTTAATGTATTAAAGTTTATATAGTTTAGGATTTTTAAATATTTAAAATATAATTATTTTAGTTTAAGGAAATATTTTGAGTATAATTAATAATATAATTATAAATAAGGAAATATTTTAAGTACAATTATCTGTATAATAATTATAAATAAGGAAATATTTTAAGTACAATTAGTAATATAATAATTATAAGTAAGGAAATACTTTAAGTACAATTATCTATATAATAATTATAAGTAAGGAAATATTTTAAGTACAATTAATAATATAATTATAAATAAGTAAATATTTTAAGTACAATTATCTATATAATAATTATAAATAAGGAAATATTTTAAGTATTAAAGTTTAAATTATTTAAAGTTGGACATTTAGAGTTAGTAATTTAGGCTAAGGAAATATTTTAAGTACAGTTATAGATTTAATTTAGTTAAAAATTTAAAATTTTAAGTATATATTTATAGAATATTTATAAATATAAATTATTTAATTTATTTATATATGTATATATAATTATATTTATTATTAGTATATTATTATTAATTATTATTTAGTTTATATATTATTATAATTATTATTATTATTATTTTTTAACTTTTTAGGGAGATATTTTAAGTACTAATTTTTTAGGCTTAAGATATAATTGTACTTAAAATATTTACCTAAAAAGTTAATAGAAATTTGTATTTCTTTATTATACTTTCAAAGTATATACTTATTCAAGTTCATTAACTATAAATAGAGATATTTATTTCATATATTTATAAATAAATATCTTATTAGAAAGTAGGAAAAAATAACAAATTGTAAAAAATTGCCCTAAGTTAATATAAGGATTTTCTACGGGGGATATGCCGATTCATGTTAAAATTAAAATGATAGATACAAATATTCAAAATAATATTTTATTAATAGGGTAAAAATTAATTCTTGAATTTTTATTATTAATAATTGGCAGCGTATATAAAATTATAATTGAAAGGAATATAATAATAACACCTCCTAGTTTATTGGGGATAGATCGAAGAATTGCATAAGCGAATAAGAAATATCATTCAGGTTGAATATGGATAGGAGTAACTAAAGGATTAGCTGGCGTAAAATTATCAGGATCTCTTAATATATAAGGTATGGTTAGAGTAATTAAAGTTAATCTAAAAATTATAATTAGCATTCCTAATAAATCTTTAAAGGAATAGTAAGGATGAAATGGAATTTTATCTAAATTATTATTTAATCCTAAGGGATTTGATGATCCAGATTTATGAAGAAAAAGTAAATGAATAATAATTAAGCTAAGGATAATAAAGGGGGAGAATGAAATGAAAAGTAAAGAATCGAGTTAATGTAGCATTATCTACAGCAAATCCCCCTCAAATTCAAATTACAGCAGAGTTTCCTAAATAAGGGATAGCTGAAATAAGATTAGTAATTACTGTAGCCCCTCAAAAAGATATTTGTCCTCAGGTAAAACATACCCAAGAAAAGCTGTTGCTATAGATAATAAAAAAATTGTTACTCCAATTAGTCATGTTCTTTTTAGATTTGAGGACCCGTAATAAATTCCTCGTCCAATATGAATATATATACAAATAAAAAATATTGATGCTCCATTGGCATGAAGAGTTCGAATTAATCATCCAAAATTAATTTCTCGACAAATGATTCTTACTCTATTAAATGCTAGTTCAGTGTGGGGATAATAATGTATAGCTAAGAATAAACCTGTAATAATTTGAATTAAAAGACAAATTCCTAATAAACTTCCAAAATTTCATAAATAGGAAATATTTGAAGGAGAGGCTAAATCAATAAGTGAATTATTAATAATTTTAAATAAAGCGTTAGATTTTCGGTAGGGTGAATTTATCATTAGAATATTTTACGTAGGGGCCCGAAATTATTTATAGTAATTGTTACAATTGTAATTAAAGTTACTAATAAGTAAGTTATAATTATAATTAAAATAAAATTATTAGGATAATTAAAATATTTTCTTAAGAATAGTTCTATGTTTGTGAGGATTAAATATTTCATTAGAATTTTTAAAATAGATAAAATAAGAGTCATATATATAAATTATTAAAATATTAATAAGATTAATAATAATAAAAGTAACTAAAATATTATAAAATTTTTTAAATTTATTATTGGAGGAAATTCTTGTTATATAAATAAAAATAATTATCAATGCTCCTACAATAATTATGAATAGAATATAAGATACTCAATAATTTAAATTTATTAATCCAATAATTAAGGAAATTATAATTGTTTGTAAAAGAATAATAATTCCCATTGAAATTGGATGATTAATAAGTAATACTATAATGGATAAGGATAAATTTATTCTTAATAAGAAATATATTATATCAGAAAATAGTTTAAATAAAATTTTAATTTTGGAGATTAAGGATAGAGTTTTCTTTTTCTGAAACTTAAAGAAATATTTCATTTCTGGTTTACAAGACCAGTATTTTAATTAAATTATTTAAGTTAAAATATAATGATAATTAATTTTTATATATTTAGAAGAGTAATGTTTATTATTGGTTTATTATTTTTTATTATAAAAAGTAATTATTTATTATTGATATTATTAAGATTAGAGTTTTTAGTTATTTCTTTATATTTTAATATAGGATTAGTATTAAGATTTAATTTAAGAGATTATTTTTTTTTAATAATATTTTTAACCGTAAGTGTATGCGAAGGTGCTTTAGGTTTAGCAATGCTTGTATTAATAATTCGAAGATATGAAATGATTATTTAAATTCTATATTATTATTATGATAAAATATATTCTTATATTAGTAATATTGATACCTTTAAGTTATTTAAATATATTTTGATTGATTCAATTTATAATATTTATTATTAGTTTTTTTTTAATACTTGGATTTAGAATACAGAATTATATAATTAATATTAGATATATATTAGGTATAGATATTATATCTTTTTGTCTTAGATTATTAAGTATTTGAATTGGTTCTTTAATAATCATAGCTTCTGAAAATTTATATAGAAAAAATAAATATAGAGATCTTTTTTTATTTTTAATTTGTTTATTAATAATTTTTTTATTATTATCATTTATATCAATAGATTTATTTATATTTTATTTATTTTTTGAAGCTAGATTAATTCCAATTTTAATTTTAATTATTGGATGGGGTAGACAACCAGAACGTTTAGATGCTGGATTTTATTTGTTAATATATACATTATTTGGATCATTCCCATTATTATTAGGTATTTTTTTTATTTTTTATATATATGGAAGATTAACTTTTTTTAATTTAGAAATTTCTTTTAGATTAATTTTATATTTAAGTATAGTGTTAGTATTTTTAATTAAAATACCGATATATTTTTTTCATTTATGGTTATTAAAGGCTCATGTAGAGGCCCCAATTTCTGGATCAATAGTATTAGCTGGCGTTTTATTAAAATTAGGAGGATATGGGCTTATTCGAGTAATAATTATATTTTTAGATTTTAAATTTATAAATTTATTAATTATAAATATTTCATTGTTCGGAGCTGTAGTTATTTCTATAATTTGTTTACGTCAAAGAGATATAAAATTATTAATTGCTTATTCTTCTGTTTCTCATATGGGTTTAGCTTTAGCTGGAATTATAAGGTTAAGTTATATAGGTATAATTGGGGCTTTAATTATAATAATTGCCCATGGTTTATGTTCTTCTGGTTTATTTAGTATTGCAAATATAATATATGAACGAACAATAAGACGAAGAATTTATTTAAGAAAAGGATTTTTAAATATTATACCTTCTTTAAGCTTATGAATATTTTTATTATGTTCTTCAAATATAGCAGCCCCC
>NW_026844232.1:0-20517 GCF_029955315.1 Cylas formicarius
TTATTCATGTAAACTAAATATTATCGCTCGCTAATTTCGCATGGCAGAACAATTTAAAACTTGCCGGTGTAGCGAATTCGGTACAAATTGACTAATAAATTTCGCGTATAAAAAAAGGCCATACATAACCCGCGGACGCATTTATAGAGTGGGGCTCATGTAAATTAAACACATTTACAAAAATCTATTTCATTCGGTTAATGGCGGATCCGCGGGGAAGCGGGGGGTTGGCCCGGCCTCCCTTATCAAGAAAAATTCGCGTATACAATTACCGAATTTTGATAGAATAAATAAATATCGAATTTGCGAAATAAAACGGAAACAGAGCGGCTGGCGAATATTGTGCGCGATTTCGTTATCCAATAATGATTAAATTTTCAGCGTTTTGACACGTGGAGCGCCTATATGGATTTTTTATTCACGAGAACCGGGTGCCAGGCAATACGGAATTGCCGAAGCCGTTGAATAATTTATCAACAATGGGTTAGAGTTTAAGCCGAAATGATGGAACTGGCGCGAGCGAAAATTAATATTATTGTTGCGTACAAAATGTATTAAATTTGACATCATTTTTAATAGAATAATCTCTCGCTAAGTCTTGATTTCGTACTGGGAATGCAGTGGCCAATCCTGCTCTTGGAATAGTCCATGAGTGTTATCTGTTCAATTCGATTCGTCTTAATTTTTTCTCACCTTCTTTACAGCTGCTGTTCTTCGTATAGTCGTACAAACTCTTCCATCAAATCGTCTCGTCTCATTACGTAATCAAATAATGTTAGGAGATTGTGCAGGATAACCGATGACAATGTCTGGGACATCCGGTGCTCTGTTGTTTTTTTATCTACATCTATAATTCTGGTTTAAGAGATATTAAATTACAATCCATATTTCTTATCCTTCGACTCTCTTAATTCTAGAACACTGTTTTGAGACGAGGCTAGTAGTTGAGTGTCATCCGCGAAACGTTGGTTATATTTCTCTTATTGATGGAGCCTCTTCATAGAGCTTAAATATTTGAGGTGAGAGGATACTTATCTCGCGTACCCCACATGGAAGTCGAAAATCATTGAGAATTGTGGCACAAGCGGGTTACCGAGAATTCAGATGCCCAGCATTTCTCATTTAACGCAGAACCATCTACAGTTAGTACCACTGGACTCATCTGCTTGTTGTTTTAGGAACTGTGGTACTCAAGAAGGTAGTACACTTCAGTTTCTCATTCAACATCTCCTTGCTAGTGTGTTATAGTGTAGGCTGCTCAAGTGTCTTTAACAATAGTTTTAATATATTTTAATACTGGAACGCTTTTGCTGGGCTCTATTCCAAAACAATTTCTCTATCTACGTTCTTCAGCAATTGACACTAATGTTCCCACTTTTGTCTAGAGATAGTAACAGGAATTTGTCATTTACATTTGTTACCGTCACGCTATTCCACCCTATTGAACAAATAATGATCGCTGGTTGCCGGAGTGAGGTTATATTGGAATCAGGGCTCAGAGCATCTTCTGATATTGGAACTCCCATTTTCGCTCTCACGAGCTAAATATACATTGGAAATGTATTTGTGTGCTGTGCTTTTTTGAAAAAGTTCTTGATCTCTCCTGTCCCTCCCATATGGAATGGTGTCTGCGTCAGCACTACCCACAAATAGAGAAGAACCACAATGCAATATGATATTTTTGTATTATTAATATTAAAATATTTCGTTGTGTACGTAATTTTGACTTTACGACCTCTCAGTTACATGAAACTTTTCGGCATTAAGAAAGCTTTTCACAGCATTCGCTATTAACTTTAAAATACGTTTCCAATAACGCATGAAAATAAAGATTTTCTCAGTTTTTTTTGTATCGGCCGCACTCCTATTTCTTGCACTTTTCTTATTATTAAAAATTTCTCGAGTCAAAGGGTCAAGGCGTTGCTACAATTTCAACGGTAGAGTATTCGTGACTCTGTGCTCGACAGCTACCTTAAGGCAGAGCTGTCGCTTTATTAATTATGCGTCTGAATATAATGAAGGATCGAAATTAAAAATTGCGAACCGTTCAATTATAATTAAAATGCAAATGGGCTAACACTGAAAAATTCATATTTCACCTCCGCCATGTATGTAAATTTCACACAATTCACGTGTCGAGTGTACGACAGGAGTCGAACATGCAAGTGTAACACTATAGAGCTGCGCACGTAGATAGAGGCCAAAGACGAACGAAGAATTAAAATATGTTTAATATTTTTACTATTAAATCATTACAATACCTGAAGTTTTTATTTTTAATAATATTAATTAAATTAATATTTATTAAAAATAATTAATTTAATTAATATTTATTATTAAAAAAATTAATAATAATTAATTAAATTAATATTTATCGTCTTTTTCATGAAATGTCGGGAAGGGTGTGATGTCAATTAAGAAGAAAATATTTAATTTTTGTTAGCAATTTTTAAAGATATGTAGGTATAGGTATATAACCGAAATTAGTATTAAATGAAAGAAAATCATTTCCTAAATTTACTTTTTAACTGTATTTAAACTGTAGTGCTATTTACAACTCTTCTTACAAAGTAGCTGACGTTTCGCCAATCATCCTGTTGGCTCCTTCAGAGCTAAACTATATTTTTAGCTCTAAATAACAAGCTTAACTCAAAACCTGACACCTAGTTGGCAACATTATTGACAATAAATGTAAACATCTGGGAAAATATATGGTAATAGTTTATTATAATACTTAGTTTTTGTTCCCTTATTTAATTCTTTTAATAATTTTGTCCGATTTCAGTATACAGATCGGTTCTAATTAATGTATGTTCAAAAAGTAAGGCGACTTTCAAGTTTTATGAAAAAGTAATTATTTATTTATCAAAATTATTGTTATCCCCTTCAAAGTAATCCCCTCCAGATCTCCTCTCCACTTCTGGCAACGGTTTTTCCAATCCTCGAAGCACTTCTGGAATATCCTTCCTTTCATGGATTTCTTGAGTTTTGGGAACAGGAAAAAGTCGCAGGAGGCCGGCCATATCCGGTGGATATGGTAGCTGAGGCATGATTGTGGTTTTGTTTTTGGCCAAAAAGTTAGACACAAGCAACGATGAGTGAACGGGTTCATTATCGTAATTCAAAATCCGTGAATTGTTTTCCCATAATTCCGGACGTTTTCTTCGCATTGCTTCTCGCAAACGGCGCATAATTTGCACATACTCTTGGTATACTACGCCACTATAATCAAAGAATGCAGTAAGCAAAACGTTGATAAAATTAAGCAGTTTCGGAACAAATTTTGTTGCAACACGTTTCACAAATTTCCAAGAAAATTGCATGGCAAGAGTCAATAGAGATGCCGACGTCTTCAGTCATTTCTCTAATAGTGATTCGAAGATTTTTCAACAACATTCGTATCATTTTTCCAACGTTTTCATCAGTTGTTGACGTGCTGGGAGTTCAGAGCGAGGTTCATCGTCGGCGTCTTCTCGGCTATCTTGGAACAGATTGTACCACATACAAATATTTTTTTTGCTTAAAGGAGATTAACCCTTGTCAAGATTTCAAGTGTTTTGTAGTACATAAAATGTTATGCAAATTCTTGGTACCACTTTTTTTAACACCAAAAAATCGCCGAGCAAACAAAACACGCCTAACGCTTCTGTCTCACAAAAAGAAAGTAAACATGCAAACTGGCTAAAACTGTGAACATATGAAATTTTTCACCATAGGCTGGATCAATTATTTTAAATGATACTGATATTTTGATTTAATATTATTGTTGATAGTTTCTGACGATTAGAATTGAACAATGGTGGAGGAGGAATAAATTAATAATAATAAATAAATTATCAATAAATCAACAACAGTATTTTCAATACATATTTTTTTAAATTTTAGTAATATTTATATTAACAAATTATTTCTACAATTTTTCTTAACTTAGGAAAAAACCTGCAATTAATTTGACAACTATTGTTTATTAGTTACAATCCTCTCGAATCGTAATAAAGTAGGCAGGGGTATATTACATCGCTGTAATTAATGCGATTAACGATTATTAGAATTTAATTTGAGACTAACAAAAGCTTTTTTTAATACAGTTGCTAATTTGCACGGTCCATCTAAGGTCCATCCATCCAGAGACCCAATCTTTTGCTGAGGTGGATGTAGTTAATAATCCCATTATTTAGATTTATTTCTAGTAGGTCAATATTTTGTATATAAATAAAAAAACAAAAAAAGAGTAAAATTAGAACTTGTAAAATGTAGTCGAATATAGTTAAGTGCAGTTCAAAGACTATCTTTAAGAGCAGCAGAAAGGTCAACAGTTCCGCAATTTTGAAAATTGATTTATAATAAATTAAACGTATAACTTTTCAACCGGCTCGGCGGCAGAAATCGCGCGACATTCTCTCGAAGGGAAACTTATACTTAATATTTAAACAGGGCGTAGAACGAAAGCCACACGCGCGTAGAGGTTTAATAATAAAAGGGACCTTTTCCGGCGTTATATAAACGTCAAAACATCATGTCAGCCGTCGAGACGGCTGCAGCGTGATAGAGCAATTCGGGAGTTCCGATTTAGTTAGTAGGTTCAAGTCGTGTCAATCATGGCGACTGACAAGCGCAAGAACAGAAAGCTCCCGTCAGTATTCTCGCAACGACGGTCGTTCTTTTGTTTCCATCGAAAATATTCCTGCGAAATGTGGAGAACTGACAACAGAGGAGGAGACCAAGTGAATATTTATTACGGAGATGTTTTCTAACATTCCTGCGACGCAAGGGTATAGATTATTGAGATTGGTAAAAACTAACCAGGTCATTCCTTATTTCGTAATGGACTGTTTGCGTTACAAAAATTTGGAAACAACTAGACGATCAAGAGTCGACTGGAATATTCGACATCATTCGCGAAAGGACATTGCGATCAGTGGTTAGTAAAGTGAACCCAGAACGCACAAATATAAATAATTGATTAATACAACTTATTATTAGTATGTATGTACAGTAGTAGCGAGTAAATAAATAATTGGCGACTTTAACTCTTATTTCGGATTAAATAAATTTTCAGCTCCGTTAAGTTCACATGTGACCCGAACGATTTTATATACTGTGTATCATTTTTAGTTCACCAGCATAAAATATTAAGTCACACAGTATACAGGTTAGGTCAAAAATACATTCAAATTAATTAAAAGCCAAAGTGGGCTTATTTCCGACAATTATTACATTTTATGGCAAAACATTTCCTGGATAAATATTCAACGTAGAAGCGGAAAATTATGAAATCAAAATCACAGAAAATGGAAATAAACGTGGCGGCAAAGGCTTAAAAAAGTAAAGACCGTTGAAAACGTTATAACGTAACTGAAACATAACGCGTTGTACTCGACCGTGTATTTCTTAATTACCATCGACATTTTTCCACTATCGTCGACGCTAAATGGGTAATAACTGCCCCCGTAATGGCGACCGCGCCACATTGGAAGATATTTATCTTGCTTTCGATGACCCGTAACGGTTCGCTTGAAGCGAGTACATTTTTGTGGTTGTTAACAGCAGTGCTTTCAATGCAGCGGTCTTTCAGAAGTCACGGTACGTCTATAGTGTGTTCAATTAAGTGTGCACACATTGAAACTTTTTTATTAATTGCTTTTCGCAATGAACATTTAAAATAAAGATTTCGCATTTTGAATTAGAGTTTTTTGATACACGTATTATTATTATTAATATTTTACTACGTTAAAATGTTTTTAAAGTTTATTTTTTCCCCAACTTTATGATGTGTTTAATATCGTTGCGACCAACATCACGTTTGCTGCAACATTTTCATGCCATTACGGCGTAATATGTAATTCTAAGCAACATTTGCCTGATCTGGTTTTGACGTTATATTTCTTTAGAACTTTTGATATGTGGTCAGTGATGTTTTGAATGTAAGGAAGGACAACAGTGTAGGATTGCTTTCGGCCTCATTGCTATTTGAAGGTCGTGGTGAAGTGTATTTTGTGATGGAACGCTTAATATCTTCAATGTGGCAATTATTAGAGAGAAGAGCAGAGGTAAGGTCTTTTAATTTTGGATTCAGTGATTCGGGCTGAGATAGTTTTACAACTCTATAAACAACAGAGTTTACAACCGATGATTTTTAGGCCGAATGGTGATGTGATAATGCATTAAAGTATCGGTGTGTGCGTAGGTTTTATGTAAATACAATGACCCTATGTTTCTAATTCAATGGTAAAACGTATGTTAGGGTGTACAGAGTTCAAAATCTAAGAAAATCTACTAGGGATTCTTGACCATAAAGCCAAATAAAAAAGTATCATCGACGTTGCGTTTCCATAATTTCGGTTTTAGATGGAAGGTGTCGACGTAGAATCCTTCTTTGCTGAAGTTCCTAGTACTGAAACTCTTAACATCATTTTAGATGTATTAAAATCCGAGAATCTGGACCAAACCTTCTCACCTTAATTGAAAAATGTTTGTCTGGCACATATTTTTCATATAACGGTCACTTTTGAACAAACGTCGGGAACAGCTATGGGTTCTGCATTATCACCAGTCATCGCGAATATATTTTTGCAAGCCTTTGAGAAGAATGCTGTCGTTTTATCATTGAATTAGAAACTAATAATAACCTCCCATTCTTAGATATTCTTATCAATAGAAAATTAGACCTAGCATTTACAGAAAACTTACGCACACAGACCGATGCCTTAATGCATTGTCATATCACCCTTCGGCCCAAAAATCATCGGGTATCAACTCTCTTGTTTACATAGCTGTAAAGCTGAATTAAAAGACCTTACCTCTGCTCTTCTCTCTAGCAATTTTGATATTAAAGATATTAAGCGTTCCAACATACAGTTCACCACAACCTTCAATTAGCAATGAGGCCGAAAGCAATCCTACACTTGCCACTGTTGTCCTTACATTTAAAACATCACTGACCACATGTCAAAAGTTCTAGAGAAATATAACCTCAAAACCAGATTCACCACTTGTCCAAAAATCTCTCAACATCTTCGATCCGTCAAAGACAAAATTTGATTTGACATGCCCAGGAGTTTACAGCATACCATGCATATGCGGCAAAGAATACAATGACGAGATGGGACGAAAAATATCAATCAGTCTCAAAGAACATGAAAGAGCCTTAAGACTAAGACAAATAAACTCATCAGCAGTGGCCGAACACAATCATGAATTCTTAACAATCTAACAACCTAACAATCTTAACCGTGACTCAGGTCTTTACCTGTCACCAATATGGGAATCAGTCATCCCAGACGATTTTTATACCAATCATTTAGTTCCGCCACCCGCAAACAATATATAAGCACGTACAGCCACGCCAGCACAACGCAGCCTACCGAGTGTGTAATAAACGAGTGACTGAAGAAGGTTATCAACGTGTTGGCATTATATATTTTGTTTTTTTTTTCCTTTTACTTCTTGGATACATTTTGGAAAAACAGGACGTATATATTTACTGATCTGACTATCCGAACTGACAAACGTCAAAATAAAATGAGTAAGAAACGTCCGAAGTGCCTCGCGACTGTAGTTAACGATGCCGATGTCCCAAAGTGCCACTTTGCGCACCCTTGATCAGTGTAATTAGGTATTTTAGCGGGAGTAGAAAAATATATTTATTAATGCGACAATCTATTTAGCTCTAACCACAATGAATTTGTTCTCCAAAAATCATGTCTCATCCCGCATATCCATGGACGATTCCCATTTTTATAAAATCTGGTAAGTCGCAATTTTCTGAGCATAAACTCGAGTTGTCCCAATTACCGCTCTATAACATTTCACTAAACGTTTTTTGGTGCATATATACATTCTCCATTAGAAAAAAATTTGACAATATTCCCGTAGATTCCTGTACGAAATGGCTCGATGGCCGTTTTAATCCACACATTACGTAAAACTCATGCAGCAGAGCCAACGCAAAAAATCCGGATAGCGGAAGAATAATGCAGCTTTATTTGGTCGCTAGGAGTCATTTTAAAATATTTATATATGCTCGACGTACTTCAAAGATTTCAAAGAAAACGGAAAAAACCACTCTCCGGCGATAACATTTTAGAGCTACTCCGGAACGCTCTTAAACTCCTATTCCACCTATTACGTGCATGGCTTCGCACACAAGAAAAATGTAAATATAAATAAGGCGACACTTGGAGAAGTGCAAAAGTTTCCCCAGGCAGAGGCAAGTTTGGCAATTTTACGGTAACCGACTCTTCCGGCGGCGCCATATTGTAAACAAACATTGTAAACGCGATATTGATATTGTTTTAGAGCGTGTTGTACCCGGAAACCGTATTAAAACTAATACCATATTCCGGGGGATGTGGAGGTAGTGTGCCCTTTCGAATTTATACTTTCAGATGTGTATATCTTATGCATGGGGCGGCGTGAGGGTGAAAACCGCCAAACGTGACGCGAAGGCAGACGCGACTATGCCTTTGACGCGAGCAAATCCGTAGCGTTCAAGAGATGGAAAAGCGGCGGCAAAGGAGAGAAAGAAATAAGCAAAGTTTATTTACCCGAATGTTGAATATGAATTGAAAATTGCGAGCCCGTTTATTGGATGATTCCTTTTGTGCCTTTCCTTTTTTATCGCACGATGACGAGTAAATCTAGTTCAAAATCTTTGTCAAAAGAAGTGTGTGAACGTCATGTTTTTATAGACTGAAATAGTGACAACCCAATTAAGTAACCAATCGCCATAAATAAAACTTCATAGAAAAGTTAAAAGGAAGTCCATCTCTCAAATTAAACTCAAGGGAAAAAAACAAAAAAAACTTGTTTTCCTCCACAATAATTTAACATGAAATATTTGTTATAACAAAATGTCCATACGTCAGTACATGCTTCCAGCACTCAAGTGTTTATCTTTAGCTAATACTTAAAAATATGCAAATGCTTGTTTTGGGCTAATTTCGCCCACCAAACAATAATCCAGAAAACCCAGAGTTACTCTCTTGACACTTCAAATATGTTATTTTAATCTGAAGATGAGCACTTGAGTGCTCAAAACATATACTGACTTACTGACCACTTCTTATGATTCTAACATTAAATCTAGTGTGGAGGAAAACAAATTTGCTTCTTTTCTCTTAAGAGTCAATTGCACCTTCTTTGAAATAAAATTAAAAATCCACTCGCACATGGGTTATTCAATGTCGCGGATGTAAAAGTGGTTCCTGCCTGTCATATTCTATAAACTAAGCGGCTTAAAGCAGTTGTTTTTAGAAAACTGTATATGGGGTGCCTATAATATATCTCGTTAAAGCAAACACATTTTTTGAATTCATTTTTTTCTGTATTCCAAAAATTATATAGATATTGTCTAGTTGCTTTGTGCGGGTACAAATTGCTTAATTATCAATTATTTATCAATGCCTATCAATGTACCGATCAGGCATACGCAAGGTGTCACTTCGAAAGTCACGCAAAGTCACCTTCATTTTTCCGTACCTTTGGGTAGATATTTAAAACACATAATTTGAGCAACATTGATTTAGTGGAGGGAACGTTTTGCTTTAAGGACAAATGGATATCCTAAATGTAGGTTAGTTGGGAGAACCAGAGACACTGGAAAATCGCGGAAAATACACAGACAATAAAGTTTGAAATATATATATATAACGGATTTCTACGGTACGTGCCGCCTCTCCGTCCCCAGTTTCCATTTCTTTCTATCCAGACACATGTCTTCCTCTAGCCCTCTGGATGTCATAGCTTCATCTACCT
Source organism: Cylas formicarius (assembly GCF_029955315.1). Classification (NCBI taxonomy): domain Eukaryota; kingdom Metazoa; phylum Arthropoda; class Insecta; order Coleoptera; family Brentidae; genus Cylas; species Cylas formicarius. Next base: position 9,757 of record NW_026844232.1, read on the forward strand.
CATTCCTCCAGCTTCTTCGAGGTCTTCCACGTTTTCTTTTCTCTACTGGTACCCACTCGAGTAGGCGTTTGAGCCATCTTGTATCGTCCATTCTTTTCGTATGTCCAAACCATATCAGCTGTTTTTTCTCTATTTGTTCTATTATATTTGTGTTCATGTTCATGCTTTCCCTTATGGTGTCATTTCTTACTCTTTCCATTTTTGATTTTCTGCAGCTACATCGTAAGAAGTCCATTTCCGTCGTCATCAATTTGTTTCTGTTCTTTTTTGTCATATCCCACGTTTCGGATCCGTATGTGATTATACTCTGGACGATGCTAGTGTATATCCGTTTTTTCGTTTCTTTTGTAATTGTTTTATCCCATAAGATCGAGTTCAACTCTCTTATAACCTTTTTACCTTTATTGGTTCTTTCCTTTATTTCATCGTCACTGCTGCCCTGCTTGTTAAGTGTAACTCCTAGATATTTACAAGTTTTTACACCTTTGAGTTTATGATTTTCTAATATTAGGTCTTCTTGATGTTCGTTCCCTACTATTATATATTCTGATTTTTCCCAATTTATTGTAAGGCCAGCAGCTTGATATTCATCTTTCAGTTTTCGTATCATATAGTTGAGATCGTCCTGGTCCTCTGCTATGACTATCAGATCGTCCGCAAAATATAAACTGTACAATGGGTAGTCTCCCACTCTCAGTCCCATCTCACTAATCTTCCTACTCCATTTCTCTAAAGCCTTATCTAAGTATATCTTGAAAAGTGTAGGTGAGAGACAACAGCCCTGTCGTAAGCCGTTAGTGGTAAAGAATGCTTCAGTATAGTTTTTTCCATTTCTTACTCTAGTGGAATTATTTTTATATAGGTTTTTTATGGAGCTCCTTAAGTTATAGGGTATCTCTGCTTTTCCTAGGGTCATCCATAATTGCGACAATGGGATGCTATCGTACGCCTTTTCAAGGTCAATTAAGGCTATGTGCAATTCCCTATTTCTTTGTACTCTTTTTTCGCACGCTATTTTAATCGTAAAGATATTGTCCACAGTTGAGCGCCCTGTTCTAAAGCCTGCTTGTTCTTCTGGTTGTTTATCTTCTATAGCTTTCTCAACCAGATCTCGTATTATTTTTGAGTATATTCTACCTATTGTACATATCACTGCAATTCCGCGATAATTTTTAGGGTTGCTCTTGTCTCCTTTCTTGTGTATAGGCGTTATATAAGAATTTCGCCAATCTGTGGGCAATTCTTCACCATTTATGCATCTCTCAAAAAGTTTAGCCAAGACCTCGAACAGTTCATTAGGGCCATATTTCAGAAATTCTGGGTATATTCCCCCTATGCCCGGTGCTTTTTTATTCTTAAGGTGTTTTGCTATTTTCTTCACATCTAGCGGTGTTATATATATCTTCTCATTTTCTCGTTCGATGACTTCCACCATATCGTTTGCAAATTCCGGCCTTTTTTCCTCTAATAGATCTTTAAAGTGTGTTGTCCATTGTTGATTAGATATGTTATTTGGAAATGCACAATTTTTCGCGTTTTTTCTGATATTCTTAATAGTACGCCATGCCTCAGAACTCCTAGTGCCTCCTATATTTTGTTCAATATATTCGCATCTTTTCTCCCAACTATTATTCTTTCTATTTATTACTTGTCGTTTGATCTCCTTATTAAGTGTATAATATTTTTTCTGTAATTCTCTATTATCTCTGTCTTGTAATCGCTGTATATGTAATTTTTTCTTTGTCTCAATCTGTTTCTCAATGTCCCTATCCCACCAATAGGGTTTGTCACCTTTTTCTGCTGTTTTCCCGAGAGCTTCTTCTGCTGCGTCTGTTATACACTCTATAATGAAATCATACTCTTCCTGTGTTGTTTGATTTTCTTGTCTTCCTGTTTTAATTTTTTGGGCTAGTCTCTGTTGGTATAGATATCTTGTGCTTTCCTGCTCTAGGCTATTGAGATTGTATCTAATAATTCTTGGGTCAAATGTGTAGGATTCTGTTTCTGGATTTTTTATCTGTTTCCTCCAAGGATATGGAATATATATTTTTGCCTCGACAAAGTAGTGGTCTGATCCACAATCCGCACCCCTCTTGACTCTCACATCTCGCACTTGCAGGTTTGAAGTTTGTCTAGTAATTATATAATCAATAATAGACTTTAAGTTTCTTGTATGCTGGTACCAAGTAAATTTATGGATGTCTTTATGTGCAAAGAATGTATTGTTTATTTTGAGGGCGTATTGTTGACAAAAGTTTATTAGTCGTTCGCCATTGTTGTTAATTGCATCCTCTCCATGTCGACCTACTATATTACTGGTGTTTTGTTTGCCCACTCTGGCGTTAAAGTCTCCGACTAATATCACTTCATGTGAGTCAGCTGTATTGTCCATATGGTGTTCAAGCAATCGTTCAAATTCATCTTTTTCTGCGGATGAGGCATTGTCGCTCGGTGCATAAATTCCCAAAACGGTGATATTTCGTCCTCTGATTTCTAAACAGGTTTTAATAATCCTCTCATTTAAGGCTTCCCACGACTTAATGTGTTTACTCCATTTCTCCTTTATCAACACAGATACCCCCGCACGCGCTCTTTCGCTTTTCTCTACGCCTGAGTATAAGTGCAAGTAATTTTGTATTCGTTGACTACCTGTTCCTTTTTTCTTGGTCTCTGGAAGAATGACAATATCTATGTCTCTTTGGTTTAATTCCATAATTACTTCTTTCATCTTATTCCTTATTCCCTGAATATTCCATTCTGCAATTCTCATTGTCCATTTTCGTTGCCGTGTTCGTTTTCCGTTAAATCTATCGGTTTTCCGAGGTCTACTACTGGGTTGTTTAGCGTTTTTAATGTTTTTTTCCAGATATAAGGGTGCTGGCCTTATGATCTAACCCTCTATTCTTCGAAGGACCAATTCTCCCGCTCTCGTCAGCCCTGACTCTGGTTTCCACTGAGGTTGGTTACTCAATCTTCCCCAGAGTTGCTCAGGTTCCCGGGTTTTGCCAACTTGGAGGTGAGAGTCGGAATTGAGTAGGAGAGGCTAAGTGACCCTAACTTGCAATAGGATCATATATTGCGCATCACTACCCCTTAAAAACCTTTGAAATGAAAGATTAAATTTTGAATGTCGTCGATTACTAGCACAAGAAAAATTTTGCGAAGAGGCGTTATAGTCTACAGAACAGCAAGCAAAAATCAGTTGTATCTTTTTCATCTAAACGTATTCATTCATAATGCTAAAATATCCGGTATGTTTTTTTAATAGTTTCTGCAGCAAAATTTAAGCTAAAAGACCTTTTGTAAGGGAGTTTTAGTTACAGAGGAGACTTTGTTTTATGAGTAAAAAAATCCCATGCCATCCCATGAAGGCAGGTTTTCAATAAATATTAGCCAGGACTCACTAAGTGAAATTGACAATATCCATTTTTATTAAACAAATTACTACAAAAAGTGAATATTTTGGAGTGCTTCTATGAAATTGAAAAACTTTAGATCTGGTTCTCATCAGAGAGCTATTCGGTGTGGAACATATCATTTTCAGGGTTGTACCTCAAAAGTGTAGATGAAACGTAAAAACTTGATAACAACAAATGATTGCTTGTTTAAACAAATAACTCCTGTAAAAGATCCTTATGTTAGACGCAACTAAACCTTAGTCAAGCAGAACAAGATTTGTAACGGAACAGGGTCTTGAACAAGATTTTAATTTAAAAATATTGCCTATAAAAGGAAGTTTATACTATTAAAAGAACCACAGTTCGCAAAAAAATAGTTTCGTAGTTCTATGTAACAAATATAAGCAATTAACAATTGTAAAAATTAAATCCTCTATGAAACGCGCTGTCATTGGCTGTGACCGGTTGTGACGTCAATTCGCGCGTAAGACTTCGCGCGAGCAAGACGGTAGAATAGAGAAGCCATTAGCGGACGACAACGCATTAGACTTGGTGGTTTTAATTTTAACTTTAGCCTTGATCCTGTCGCTTGCTTTTACTCTCTAATGTTTAGTATCAAAAGAAAAGTTTTGAAAATGACCGAAGCCGATTTTTTAAAAGGTAAATCTAATAATTTACCTTTAGTGGATATGCTTATGGTGACATCTTACATAAAAAACACCGAAAGTTTTTCTTTCGCTGAGGTTCGCTGTGTTAAATCTAAAAGGTTTGTTCATGGAAAATTTAGCCGCTAGTTTTAAACCAATATAACATTGTAATCATCTTAAAGTTTGCAATGCAAATAGTATATCCAATAAAACAACAACAACAAAAAATGATTTTTTTTTCTCGACCTATAACCTGAGAATAATACTATAACATGTGGCCTTATCGATCGAAAAGTAGAGGTATGACGTCACGATCATTCCCGCGCGTTTAGTATCGTTTAAAATGAAGAGCCGGGTGTCACAACTTGAATTATTTATTGCAACTTAAATAGTGGGTTTTGAGTTTTAATATTTTCTATGAGTTATTTCTATACATAAACAAATGCATAAAAGAAATAAAAAAAATCAAATTCCCCATTGGTTTTAAACACTGGGCCGTAAGTAAAATTGAATTGGTAAATGTATTCCAAAGCGACAACGTCAGTCTTCACAACCAAAATGAATAAATCAAGTAATACAATAAATAATACAAAAGTGCAACTTTAGAACTACAATGTGATGAGAATTATAGAAAAAAGTTATAAAGGAAAAAACATCGTTCAAAAATTTTGAAAAATGTAATGATAATGAAAGCTAGAATAGGATAAGATAGGAACGTTAGGTTAAGCTAAAAAGCGAGATTCACCGAGCTTGATAAAATTTATATTCTAACCCAAAAGTTTTATTTGGTTCGTATGATCCACTCTAGAAATCTAAGAATTGCGTTCTAAATTTCCAGCAACATTAGAATGTTTTAACTTGTAGCGGGGATTGCTCAGATCAAAGAAAATCCCTGCTTGCGTGCGCGGAGCTTAGCGTAAGACGTAAGCAATATAGGTAAATCACTCGCAAAGTAATTGCGTTTGCCGGGTCGCGGGACCAACTATATCAAACGGACTTTGACGGCGAAGTAAACATTTCTCGACATATAGTGTAATATCGCGCATACCTGTAAGCAAAACACCGTACCTCGTTCCCTTCAAGTAATTTAGTTCCGAGGGCCCGGTCATTATCTGAGAACCGCCAGGCCGGAGGAATCGTGTGATTACGGCGTACGTATATATAGATGATAACATCTTTGTTGCAATGTCATCATCGTCGGAGGGCCCCGCTCCAATTAATTGTTACAGATACCGATAATTACCGCGCTGGAAATTATTACGCAGATAATTCAAATTCAGTTAGCAGTAGACCAATTTAATCGCTCGGACACGCCCGGTTTGAGCTTGAGCCTGTTACGAGATCCGCCGATAAATCCAAGATGGGGGGAAAACGTATTTTATTCGGAAAGTGGAAGTTAAAATCGCGGCGTAGTTCTAATTAAGCAAATTGGGTTAAGTATATCTGTAATTGCCAGAAGAAATATACGAGATGTCAGATAAAACGCTTTCTCCCTACGAGGTTAATTACTTTTTTTATAAATCAAAAGGGTTTCAGGGTCATCGTGTTAATTTTCGCGGAGCCTCCCTATTTTTATCTTAAATTGATTAATTAAGTAAATAATAATAATAGAAAGTATACATTTTTGACTATCGAGCAATATTCGGCAATGACCTAATTTTCTTTTGATTGTCGAGCCGTTGATAGGGCAAGAACAAACATTAATTATTAATTCCAGTTTCACTTAAAATCTTCGAAAATAAGCAACTTCACCGGAGTAATAACATCACAGCCGAAACACAATCGTATCCATAACTAGCACTAAATTTAGGCTTAAATTATCAAAAGTATAAAAGAAGTTTCTGAGTGACACACACAGTCATATTCGAAAACGATACGCAGGATGTTATGTTCCACAATTTTATGAATACATCTGACACAATACCAATCCCTTTGACTATTAAACGGTTGTTTCCTTTTTTTTCTTTTTCATTTGAGATCGACAGTAAAGTACTGAAATAAACCGGTGACTGGCAAGAATAATTAACCCCGAAAATTTTGACTCAAACATTTCATTTCATTTCATTCATTTCAATTTTCTATGGAAACACAAAGATGCCACTAGAAATGATATTAACTGTAAGTTCGGCAAGGAATGTAGAAGGAAATTTCTATTGATTATTGGTTATAGAAAAATTAATGTAATCTGTTTTATAACGATGGTGGTCATCAGCTCACAGCGAATGAACAATTAAGTCTAGAAATCAGTCAACCTGACAAGCAAGCAAACTTACTGAGTCTGGTAATGATTGGATCTTTTACTTTCCGAAAATGTATTCAGTTCTAATAAGTTTCCCTATAAACTACGAGATAAAGATGTATGTTTTATTAAGTTTCTTATAAATTAGGACCGCAAGAGGAAAATAAATAAATCGAACAACAGATGAAGTAGGATTCTAAAGAAGTTGTCTTGCTTTCCAAAAATCGTCGAAGGGCGGGGCAAATTCGTAGCGCGTAGCGCGAAGCAGCTTTCTAATTCGAAAAGAAGCCGCTTCGCGGCTTCTTGTGCTGGAGGGACGCATTGTTTTTCTATCGTGCTCCTGCGGACCACTATGGAACTTTCGCAAAATCGATGTAATTGTATTGTGCATACACCCTGTATAAAGCGACAAACTTTGATAGATATGAAAGATTGTACAAGTAATAACGATTTCCAGTGATATTTCTCCGAGTATCTTGGGCACCAAGTATGATAAATGAAACCTGAAATTCTCTCGATTCCGTTTGCGACCCTGTTAAAACCAAATTTTCATGGTGTTTTTGATTTTTTGTCCACAATCGACACACCCATTTGCTTACCAAATTTGAAGTAGATAGCTTTCAATTTCGCACCCTTATCACTGTTTCATAGCAATATCCAAAAAACAGTCGAAAAAAAAAAGATGGACGCCTTAGTTTGACCGCAGCCATTTTTACATATCTTATGCACCCGTGGACGGTTAAAAAGGAGCAAAACCGTTCGAAAAGAATCGACATCATCGATTTTTCGAAAGCAACAAGCTTAAGCATTTCTTCGCCGACGTTAGTTAGTGTGGAATTCGAAAAAAATACCTTCTGAACTCTCGAAAATCTTACTCTTCAATTTCTTCAGTACATTCTATGGTTCATTTATCAAAAATATGGAATAAGCAAATAAATTCAAAATTATGAGTAATGGCTGTTAATGAAATTATTTCATTTTAAAACAATTTTATTCAGGTATTTTAGTCTTCACATTTGCTGGATGAATAGTTGAATTTCGCTCATTTCCTACCAAACTAGATTTTTTTTTCGATCTTCCACTCTGCTGACGGTTTACCCGTTTTTTTTGTTTCTATTCGGTTGCGCGTGAGACTCTTTTATAGTTTTCGCCATAAGGGGACTAAGAATTGCCGCCCACGGTCTACGGTTTTGTTCGTACGAGTCATCAATCATGACTTATCAGGCTCGACTCCAAAAACTGCATCATTAGTTTCGTATCAGTAGTGAGTTAGTAGCTGCTCATCGGGCATTAGTATTTTCGGAGGGGGAACTCGAAACGGACGGAAAGACTCATATTTCACCAGCTCGGGAGGCGGCAGCGGCTTCTCCACCATCGCTGCCCCGCTCTCACCGTACATACACGGCATCGCTACCGTAAACAAACGAAAATAAACAAAAAGATCGCATTTTCCTCTTTTATCGCACCTTTTTAATGCGCCCGTGGCTGTAAATAACCGATTTTTTTTTCGTTCGCGAACGAACATACGCGGGCAAACAGGAGTAGGGTAGCGGGGGGCGTTTGATTTGTTTAACGACTACTGCCTCCGCCGCCACCGCCGCTACAACGCACATACATTAGCGGTTTTCGTATAAAGTGTGGAAAAATGTACCTCGTTATGCGTACATTAGCGGCCCGTGCAGCCACGCTTGGGTTTAACGATCAAAATGCAAACGAATTTTGCCAATCCATATACGCGTTATATATGACTCTCCATGTTGTTTCTCGTTATAGCATTGTTTATCTCCGGTGACTAATGTTAACGAATCAAACGAGATCGTCGTGATAATTTATATTCTCTAACTGTGACTTCAATGATGCGCATCCCATAACAACAAACTTCTTTTTGCTTAGGTTTTGGGGTCACCGTATGAGTCGGCCCAATTTTAGGCTTCAGTCCGTTGATTTCTGTCCCGTCCCGCGTTATAAGGTTTGTTATTTACTTTCTCACCTGGTCATAGTGTTCAAGTTTCGACGTTAGGATTACCTCCTTTCAGCTCACTTTCATGGATAGAGTCTCCTTGCAGCTTCTTACGGTTTCGGAGAAGCATCGATTTAATTTCAGTACCTTCAATCCGGCCTGGATATCCGCAAGTATATTGATGTTTCGCTGTGTGGGCTGCTTGGAATAATATTTGGCTCTAGTTCAAAACTCAATACTGCTAAGTTCATCATCCGTGATCAACAATAATGATTCCGTTGAATGAGATACTCGAGTCGCGGAGGGATCGACTTGTATTTGATTAATTTTCCTTATTATTGATTGATTGAGAGTGAGACTTTTTTCGTTCGGATTACTTAGTCTCTTTCACTTGCCAGTTTTGATTTGGGTACCAATATAATATAAATCAATGCTAAAAAATCTGATCGCTGGATCTAGAAGAGCCATAGGGGTGCTGGCCTGCGGCATACAAGTGAAAGCCCGTCCAGAAATACGCAGACCATACGTTGTATAACTAAGAAGCAGACTTTCTGTATGAAATTTGATAAAAAATTAGCTATTGAAAAAAATCACACGAAAACAGGTGCGGTACCTAGTGACGTGGTCAATGTGCCATATGCCATGGTTGTTAAGAAAACGTCACCAAAGTTATGGTTTTCTCAAGATGTTTCCAAAATGAGATTGTAAGATGTTATTGTGTATTGTGTTATTGTTGAATCCTTCTTCATGTGCCTTTATTCATGAATCCAGAAGGAGAATTCCTTAACGTATTAAAATACTCTTTGATGACAAGTTGGAATAAAGCAAAAGCACAAGGCGGAAAATAACTAGCGTTGCACACCATTTTCAATTCAATTAGAACCTCAAAACGTCTTCAACAAACCAGAAATTTGGCGGTGTCGTTTTCTGAACAATCACCTCTTCCAATGATATTTTGACAATGAAACGAATTATCGCACAATGTTGTCAAGATGACTGTTTATGTTGGACATATTATTAATAACAAATTATTGGAAGCAAAATTTTAAAGTAGCACACACACGGATTACTGTAAAATTATAATATCTTATAATAGCCGAAACAGGTATGGTCTGTTCATAGATATAAGAAAGTGACCAATTGCTTTTGAATGGGATTATCCAAGGGTGGTCATTAACATACAATGCAACAAGATTATTACCTAAAGTTTCGTAATTTAAATTCAGGTAAAATTGTGGTCCGTAATAGAAAATAATTTTATACCTACCTGTGTTTAATATTCTTTGGTTTGGTATACTACCTAGTTTAAGTTTATTTGTAATCATTCTTATTTCGTGTGTAATACAGCGTGTGTTGAATCGTCTGCGATTCATGCAAAATATGTGCGAGTCTAGTGTACCTGCTCCCGCCCAAATGTAGAAAACACTATTCTATTGAGACTAAGGAAGTTATAAACAATGTTTATTTGACTCTCATTAAACGTGTTGCCAGCAAGCAAGCTTCTTTAGAAGAAACGGCCACATTGACGAAAATTCCAACATCAACTGTATGGAAAATTGTAAATAATCCCATTTCAGCGAGGAAAAAAAGAAGCGATGCTGACATTTTCTCGAGTGTAGATGAAAGTGATCAAGATATAATACGGCGTAAAATTTACCAGTTATACGAGGAACAAAGCGTGCATACATTAGATATCTTAATTAGGAGGCTTGAAAAAGATGAAACCGGTGTTAAATGTAGCAGAACTACCTTACGGAAGTGTCAACACATGGATTTTAGATTTAAAAAAATTGACAAAAGGCAAGTTTTAATGGAATCTTTTAGAATTCGGAAGTGGCGACTGGAATATCTAGAAAAAATTAAGATTTACAGAGAACAACAAAGGCCAATTATTTACTTGGATGAAACCTGGTTCGACACTTATGATACCCCGGAAAAGGGTTGGGTTGACTCAACTGATAAGTGTAAAACAAACGCGCCATCAAAAAGAGGTAAAGGAATAACTATTTTGCATACTGGCTCTAAAGATGGTTGGATTCCAAGTGCACTTTCTCTGTCCGAGAAAAATATTAAGGATTCTTCCTTGGATTACCATGAAGACACCACCGCTGATTTATTTGAAACTTGGTTCAAAAACAAACTAGTTCCAAACATTCCTGCTAATAGCGTCATTTTAATGGACAATGCAAGTTATCACAGTAGACAGTTGACTAAAACCCCTTCCTCATGTGACACAAAAGCAACAATCCAAAACTACATGTATAATAACGACATTAATTTCCAGGAAAATTATACCAAAAAGCAATTAATTGAGGTTCTACAAAGCTTGAACCTACAAAAGGAATACGTTTGTGATAGCAAAAAATCTAGCGTATACAGTTTTAAGGCTTCCAATTTACCACTGTATATTTAATCCCAAGTTTGGCACCAACTGAAATCTGCCATTCGTCGTAACAATGTTTTTACCAGTATTAACTCAAATGTCCTCAAACTTGAAACCGAAGTTTTTAACATCCC
>NW_026844233.1:0-7500 GCF_029955315.1 Cylas formicarius
TCCTTCCGCAGGTTCACCTACGGAAACCTTGTTACGACTTTTACTTCCTCTAAATGATCAAGTTTGGTCAACTTCCCGGACACATCGACGACGCCGAAACGCCATCGGCGTATCGGTCCGAAGACCTCACTAAATCATTCAATCGGTAGTAGCGACGGGCGGTGTGTACAAAGGGCAGGGACGTAATCAACGCGAGCTTATGACTCGCGCTTACTGGGAATTCCTCGTTCATGGGGAACAATTGCAAGCCCCAATCCCTAGCACGAAGGAGGTTCAGCGGGTTACCCGGGCCTCTCGGCCAGGGAGGACACGCTGATTCCTTCAGTGTAGCGCGCGTGCGGCCCAGAACATCTAAGGGCATCACAGACCTGTTATTGCTCAATCTCGTGCGGCTAGAAGCCGCCTGTCCCTCTAAGAAGAATTGTTTGTACGCAGACAGTAAAAACCGCGCGCGACAACGGGGCGAACCCCGAGCCGGCCGGCCTTTGAGATGTCTAAATACGCCTAGTTAGCAGGCTAGAGTCTCGTTCGTTATCGGAATTAACCAGACAAATCGCTCCACCAACTAAGAACGGCCATGCACCACCACCCACCGAATCAAGAAAGAGCTCTCAATCTGTCAATCCTTCCGGTGTCCGGGCCTGGTGAGGTTTCCCGTGTTGAGTCAAATTAAGCCGCAGGCTCCACTCCTGGTGGTGCCCTTCCGTCAATTCCTTTAAGTTTCAGCTTTGCAACCATACTTCCCCCGGAACCCAAAAGCTTTGGTTTCCCGGAAGCTGCCCGCCGAGTCATCGGAGGAACGTCGGCGGATCGCTAGCTGGCATAGTTTACAGTTAGAACTAGGGCGGTATCTGATCGCCTTCGAACCTCTAACTTTCGTTCTTGATCAATGAAAACGTTTTTGGCAAATGCTTTCGCTTCTGTCCGTCTTGCGACGATCCAAGAATTTCACCTCTAACGTCGCAATACGAATGCCCCCATCCGTTCCTATTAATCATTACCTCGGGGTTCCGAAAACCAACAAAATAGAACCGAGGTCCTATTCCATTATTCCATGCACACAGTATTCAGGCGAAGTTTTAGCCTGCTTTAAGCACTCTAATTTGTTCAAAGTAAACGTGCCGGCCCACCTCGACACTCAATGAAGAGCACCGCGGCAGGATTGAGTTGGACCGCCCGCGTGAACGGGCTAAGTCCACCGGCAGGACGTCTCGCGGCACGCCAGTTAACACCGCGGACGATGAACCGGCGGCGCGAGACACAAATTCGACTACGAGCTTTTTAACCGCAACAACTTTAATATACGCTATTGGAGCTGGAATTACCGCGGCTGCTGGCACCAGACTTGCCCTCCAATTGATCCTCGTTAAAGGGTTTAGAGTGTACTCATTCCGATTACGGGGCCTCGGATGAGTCCCGTATCGTTATTTTTCGTCACTACCTCCCCGTGCCGGGAGTGGGTAATTTGCGCGCCTGCTGCCCTCCTTGGATATGGTAGCCGTTTCTCAGGCTCCCTCTCCGGAATCGAACCCTGATTCCCCGTTACCCGTTACGACCATGGTAGGCGCAGAACCTACCATCGACAGTTGATAAGGCAGACATTTGAAAGATGCGTCGCCGGTGCGAGACCGTGCGATCAGCGTAAAGTTATTCAGAGTCACCAAGTTGAACGATGTCGGGCGCGAACCCGCCACCGATTGGTTTTGATCTAATAAAAGCACTCCTTCCGTCTCCGGTCGGACCTCTGTTTGCATGTATTAGCTCTAGAATTACCACAGTTATCCAAGTAATTGTGGGTACGATCTAAGGAACCATAACTGATTTAATGAGCCTTTCGCGGTTTCACCTTAATTTGGCTTGTACTGAAACATGCATGGCTTAATCTTTGAGACAAGCATATGACTACTGGCAGGATCAACCAGGGAGCTGTTCTACGTGTCGAGCGCGCCGCCGCCGCCGCCGCCACGGATGACGACGATCGGGCGCGGTACGACAACAAACAGTCTCTTTTTTAAAAATAATAATTACGCGCGCGAAACGCGTTTATTTTATTTTTAAATAGAAACAGACGCGACCACTTTGTGTGGCGGTGATAGCGTGCGAGTACGGAAATGAACCGTTCCCGACGCCACACTCGTTATTATTATTATTCGGACGCGATCCGTCCAATTTTTTTTTGTTGGTAATAAATATCGAGACGACGTGAGTGCGCGATCAAACAATCCGACTCGCGCGCGCATAATAAGCTTTAAAATGCGGCGCGCGTCGAACCGATGTGCCTCGGGCAACGAACGTCGATCGACGGAAATTTTCGGACATTCTCTCGATCACTCTTCGCTAGATTGAAAGCGACACGAGATTTCTCGAAAGAAACGTTCCGGATTCGCATATAAACTCGCTCGGTTAGATGAGAGTTATCGCAAATTTTTCGGAAGAAAAATATTATAGGGCGACCGCTTTCGAACCACGAAGTGCCAAATCTTACTTTAAAACACCCGCTAAGTTCGCGATCTAGCTGTATAAGGTGCGGAGCCTTAAAATGTTTTCGAACGCTCGAGCAATCGCTGCTACGAAGACGGGCCGATGGCAAACGAAAAACGGTCTACGTTCCCGTACCGATGAAGGAAACCAATTTTTCTTAAAAAATTGAACCCACGATACGAAAATGTTAAGCGAGCCAATTAATCGCGCCAAACGGTCGACTCGAAGGCGATCTAACGATCGAAAAAGCATTTTGCTCTGCGAAGGGAGAAGTGTCTATACGCACGACGCGGCGGTCGCGCTCGAGACCATCTCACCTATTATAGGTAACGGACCATTCCTTAGTCTTCCGAACGTTTCACGTGAAAACCCGAATATCGGCTGCGGCGGGCAAATAAAGTTCGGAGCGAAACTTTCGCTCGTGGTTACGTTCGATTTGGTTAAAGCGGGCACTTTTTCAAATATTTTTTTTTCTTTACTTACTTTTGTTAACTGACCGCCGGTTCCGGTTCCGACTTAAAAATAAATCGCCGTCCCCGGATTTTGTCGGACGATACTCTCCATCATTTTTAATTTCGGGTGTTTGCATTTTTTTTTCTCGCGATTTAATAAATTCATTATTAAACATTTATAAGTCCGTCTTCTTTAATATTGCGGACCAGCGGGAAGAGAGTTTTGTTTTTTTTTTTTTATTTTATTCATTTTAACATATACTCCCATAAAAGGTTTTTGCCGCTAGCCGCGAGCAGAGAAAAATAAGCAAAACTAACCGAAACAAAGCAAAAATAAGCAAAACTAACCAAAATTAACCGAATATAACCAAAATTAAACAAAACTAACCAAAAGGAACAAAAATAACCACAACTAAGCAAAATTAATCATAACAAACCAAAATTGGCCAAAGTTCGGCAAAACAAACCAAATTATCCAAAACTAAGCAAAATTAAGCAAAAGTAGTCAAAATTAACAAAAACAAGCCAAACTTATCCTGAACAAACCAAAACTAACGATAATTAAGCAAAAATAGGAAACGTTCACAAAAACTAACCGAAACGAACCATAACTAACTAATAGCGGCCGAAACTGGAAATAATAAACCAAAGTAAACAAAACTAAGCAAAATTAAGCAAAAGTAGTCAAAATTAACAAAAACAAGCCAAACTTATCCTAAACAAACCAAAACTAACGATAATTAAGCAAAAATAGGAAACGTTCACAAAAACTAACCGAAATGAACCCTAACTAACTAATAGCGGCCGAAACTGGAAATAATAAACCAAAGTAACCAAAACTAAGCAAAATTAAGCAAAAGTAGTCAAAATTAACAAAAACAAGCCAAAATTATCCTAAACAAACCCAAAACTAACGATAATCCTAACTAACCAATAGCGGCCGAAACTGGAAATAATAAACCAAAGTAACCAAAACTAGCGAAAATTCAGCAAAAGAAACCAAAATTAACCGTGTAACAAACCCAAATCAACCAAACCAAAAAAAAAAACATGCAAAACTTCACCAAAACGAACCACAATTCGCAAAAACTAAACAAACACAAACAAAATTAAGCACACTCAAATAAAAAGTAATCAAAACTACGTTCAACACGAACTGACCTAATTAAATAAAAAAATAGGAAAATTCAATTTTGCTAACCAAAAACGTCAATCGAAATAAACGCGAAACCGGGTTCCTGCCATTTATTTCGACGATAAGCACTTTTATCTAACTATGATTCGAAAAAAAAAAAAATAAGAAAGAAAGATATGAATAAACGAATTGATTAATATATAAAAATTGTGGTTCTGAAAAGAACCGTTTTTGGTGAATTTACACTCTCCAAGTCGACGCTCATTTATTTAGAACTGGTGTATTTTGTGACGGCTTTGGTCCCTTCACTGACGGCGTGCTTGGCCAACTCTCCGGGCAACAACAATCTCACGGCCGTTTGAATCTCTCTGCTAGTAATAGTGGATCGCTTATTATAGTGAGCCAAACGAGAAGCTTCGGCGGCAATCCTTTCGAAAATGTCGTTTACGAACGAATTCATAATGGACATGGCTTTGCTCGAAATGCCAGTATCCGGATGAACTTGCTTCAACACTTTGTAAATGTAAATTGCGTAACTCTCCTTCCTCCTGCGTTTCTTTTTCTTATCACTCTTCGAAATATTTTTTTGAGCCTTGCCGGCTTTTTTCGCCGCTTTACCGCTTACTTTCGGTGGCATTTTCTACAATCGATTAGACGCGCGCAAAGTAACGGACTGACAAGGCCCACACCGGGCCGCAGCTATTTATTTGAGAACCGAGTCGGCCGACAAGCTCCGCCCCCGGGCATCGTTCGCCGAAGCGCTAATCCCATTGGTCCATGCCCATGTCCTATAAATAGCGCGCCCACGGTCTGCGAGAGCGTCATTGTGCTGTTAACGTTCGTGCGTGTACTATTAACGGTAATAACGATGTCGGGACGCGGAAAAGGAGGCAAAGTCAAAGGGAAAGCGAAGTCTCGTTCTAGCAGGGCCGGTTTACAGTTTCCGGTAGGTAGAATTCACCGATTACTTCGGAAAGGAAACTATGCGGAGAGGGTCGGCGCCGGAGCTCCGGTATATTTGGCGGCCGTAATGGAATATTTGGCCGCCGAAGTTTTGGAATTGGCCGGTAACGCGGCGAGGGACAATAAGAAAACCAGAATCATTCCGCGACATTTACAACTGGCGATCCGAAACGACGAGGAATTGAACAAATTATTATCGGGAGTAACGATCGCTCAGGGAGGTGTTTTGCCGAACATTCAAGCGGTTCTTTTGCCCAAGAAAACCGACAACAAAGCAAAATAAAAATTGCGGCGAGGGAAGACGATGGGAAAACGGTCCTTCTAAGGACCACAAATACTTTTCTATTTGAGATTTCGTTTCGTTTATTTAACAGATTATTAAAAAAAAAAAAAAAAAGAAACGTTCCTTCTTTTTACGTTTTCTCTTTCGGACTATAAGAAAACCGGTATAATACCTCGACATTTACAATTGCCGATCCCAGGAATTGAACAAATTATTATCCGAAGTTAAGATCGCTAGGTGGTTCTGTTGCCTAAGAAAACCGACAACAAAGCTAAATAAAGTTTTCGCCGGGAAGGAAGACGGTTCTTGTAAGGACCACAAATACTTTTCTATTTGAGATTTCGTTTCCTTTATTTCACAGATTTAATAATCACACTAACACGGGGAGAAATTAAAAATTCAAAACTTACCTCGACTCGATAATGGTTTGTTGGGCATTATACTCGAAATAACGAATAATCTTTGGAACGTATTTTGTGGTTCTGAAAAGAACCTTTTTTTTTTTTTTTTGTGTTTCCGCAAGATCGACGAAAAATTTAGCCACCAAATCCGTAAAGAGTTCTACCTTGTCTTTTTAGGGCGTACACCACGTCCATTGCCGTTACCGTTTTTCTTTTGGCGTGCTCCGTATAGGTTACCGCGTCTCTGATGACGTTTTCCAAAAACACCTTTAAAACGCCACGAGTTTCTTCGTAAATCAATCCGGAAATTCGTTTCACGCCTCCGCGACGGGCCAATCTTCTAATGGCCGGCTTGGTTATTCCCTGAATGTTATCCCTCAACACTTTGCGATGTCGCTTTGCACCACCTTTTCCCAAACCTTTGCCGCCTTTCCCTCTACCGGTCATTTTTAATACGAGCCGAGTTCTCTGATCGATATATAACAAACAAAACCGTCCGAAGTGCCACGATCAACTGACCGAAAACGGTCCGGCGCTTCGGTTTTGTCGAGTCGGAATTCGCCACGCCCAAAAAGGTCGATTGGACCAATGAGAAGAGAAAACGCTCGGGTACAAATTAAACGGACGGACGTTCGTGCGGCCATTATCTGTCGACGAGTGTTAGTGATTTGGTGTTCTAGTACGTCCGCGAACGTGTTTTATTATCATGGCCAGAACCAAGCAGACCGCTCGTAAATCGACCGGAGGAAAAGCGCCCCGAAAGCAGTTGGCGACCAAAGCGGCGAGAAAAAGTGCACCGGCAACCGGAGGAGTTAAAAAACCTCATCGCTACAGACCGGGCACCGTGGCTTTGAGAGAAATTAGACGTTATCAAAAGAGCACCGAACTATTGATCCGAAAATTACCGTTCCAACGACTGGTCAGAGAAATCGCTCAAGACTTTAAAACGGATCTGCGTTTCCAAAGTTCCGCGGTAATGGCGTTGCAAGAAGCGAGCGAAGCTTATCTCGTCGGTCTTTTCGAAGATACAAATTTGTGCGCCATTCATGCCAAACGAGTAACGATCATGCCGAAAGATATTCAATTGGCGAGGCGTATCAGGGGAGAGAGAGCTTAAGATTAATAATAATCTCTTTTATTATTATTAACAACAAACCGGTTCTTTTAAGAACCACAAATCATTTTCCTTTAAGATTTCGTTAAAAATTGAAAATAAAAAATAAAACTTTTTCATTTATTAATTATTTGAGAACGGCCCGGTTGGATTTTTTTTTTTTCGCAACTAACGACGTCTTTAAAAAAAATTATTAGTGGTTCTGAAAAGAACCCCCCCCCCACTCCCCGTTGCTTTGTAAAACCGGACGAGTTTTTATTTCGACCTCTGGTATATTTGGTGACGGCTTTCGTTCTTCTGCTTTTTCGCGGCGGCTTTTCCACCGGTTTTCGAAGGCATTATTATTCACAAAGAAAAGCGGTCTTCGCGATCGAAATGAGAAAAAACCCCGGCGAACGTATTTATATCGCGACGGAGTCGGTCAACAAGCTCCGCCCCCTGTTCGCTTTTCGGTGGGAGGAGCTTGTCAACGGACTTTCTTCTCATATAAATACGTTCGCGGGGATATTTCTCTTAATGTTTGCGTGATCGTCGTCGGAATCGACTACGCTTCGTTGTTAAACGAGATGCAGTTTAAAATTCGCCGGCGGATAAGTTAGAATAAGTTTGTCGTAGGGAGAACGAAATGGAAAAGAGAAAAAAGAAGAAAAAGAGAAGTCCTTTTCGAGATT
>NW_026844233.1:12500-21042 GCF_029955315.1 Cylas formicarius
ACCAGCTACTAGATGGTTCGATTAGTCTTTCGCCCCTATACCCAGTTCCGACGATCGATTTGCACGTCAGAATCGCTACGGACCTCCATCAGGGTTTCCCCTGACTTCGTCCTGACCAGGCATAGTTCACCATCTTTCGGGTCCCAGCGTGTACGCTCTTGGTGCGCCTCTTCTCGCGATGAGAACGAGACGCCCCGGGAGTGCGAGGCGACCGCTTTAAAGGCGAATCGCCCATCCTCCCTCGGTTCGCGCGAGACGAACCTTTACTTTCATTACGCCTTTAGGTTTAGCGAATCCCAATGACTCGCGCACATGCTAGACTCCTTGGTCCGTGTTTCAAGACGGGTCCTGAAAGTACCCAAAGCTATAGCGTCGCAGATCGGTCACGCTTTTTTACGAGCGAGGGTCGGTTCGAGAACTTCGAGGCCAACAGTCACCGGAGGTCGGTACCGGCACCGGGTCCGATAGCCGACTAGTATCCGGAGCGCTTGCCGCGAGTCGAACGCTTTTAAAGCGACCCGTGACCTTTCTCGTACCGTCGAGCGAGTCGGTCAGGATACCGCGGGTCCGCGCGATTCGAGAAAACCGCGCGGGCTCCGCCGCGGACCTTAGACCGACGCCCGACGGATCGCGACGTCCTACCAGGAGAAAAGTGCACGCGTTCGATGCCGGGTCGAAAAACGTAAGGCGCGGAAAAGGTAACGGGTAACCGTCCTCCCCGTCGCGCGAACGTCTCGCGCCGACTCCGAAACGCGAATGAATTTCTCCCTTCGACCTTTCGGGTTTCTCAGGTTTACCCCTAAACGGTTTCACGTACTATTGAACTCTCTCTTCAAAGTGCTTTTCAACTTTCCCTCACGGTACTTGTTCGCTATCGGTCTCGTGGTCATATTTAGCCTTAGATGGAGTTTACCACCCGCTTAGGGCTGCACTCTCAAGCAACCCGACTCTGAGGAGATCCCTCCCGCGATCGACGGCGGTCGCTACGGGCCTGGCACCCTCTATGGGCTGTGGCCCCGTTCAAGAAGGACTTGGACGCGCCGGACGATCTCGGGATAACGGAACCTCCCTAACACCACATTTCCCGGCGCCCGGTATCGGCCGCGGGATTCGGTGCTGGGCTCTTCCCTGTTCGCTCGCAGCTACTGAGGGAATCCTAATTAGTTTCTTTTCCTCCGCTTATTAATATGCTTAAATTCGGCGGGTAGTCTCACCTGCTCTGAGGTCGATCGATAAAATCATTATATATATATATATATATATATATATATATATAAATATATATATAAAACGTAGACGTGAATTTCGAAACGGTTCAGCGTTTATATTTAAAACCGCTATATCCACCACTCGTTACGCGGCCGCAAACGATCAGACGTCGGACACCTTTTCTTCTTATCGAGAAAATAACGGACACGACGATCGTCAATTTTGCGCGGACCTGCGACATACGCGGGCGGTTTTAATTACGCTCGTCTCTCGCGCTTTTAAGCGAGCGCGACGCGACGAACCGGTGCGTCGAAAATCGACGTCGTTCGCAAACTCGGTCGCGTTCCTTAGAACGCGGCCGGAGTTTCGCTTTCGCGTTTTAAAACGTCGCGAGACCGGGTAGGAGAGAGATCGCGCGCTAAGCGCGAACGTGCTGTTGCTCCTCACTCCTTCCCGCGCTACACGTCCAACTCGCTCCGACGTTTCTCGCGCCTCGCGGGCGAAAAAACCGAGCAGTCTTTAAATTGGATACGACCCTCAGCCAGGAGTGGTCCGGGAACAGAATCCGAGGACCGCAATGTGCGTTCGAAATGTCGATGTTCATGTGTCCTGCAGTTCACAAGTTGACGCGCAATTAGCTGCGTTCTTCATCGACCCACGAGCCAAGTGATCCACCGTTTAGGGTAATCTTTTTTCGATCGGTTTAACGCTTTTCGTCTCCGAAAAAGAGTCGTCGGCGTTGTTATCGACACATACATTTTTTTTACGGAAGGCGAGGTATATACCTTTCGACGTAAAAAAAAAAAAAAAGTTCGATTTCGGGCCGGTCTATCCGACGGAACACTTCGCCGCGCGCCCTTTGTTCTTTATTATTCAGACGGTAGGCGCGCGCGCGTTCGCGTTCGGACGACCCGCGCCGGTTTAAAGTTTATATACACACCTCCTCGCGGGTCGCGGGTGGGTGTAAGTACTTTTCGGTGCTCCGGGCGAATATCGTTTGACACCTTGTCGACGGCGAGCGCGAAACTAGGTTTCGCGCTTCGAGTTCCGTCTAGGTACCCGGAATTTTGTCGGCGCTCCTCCTACTCCTACTCCTCTCTCCCCTTTTTTACGGTGGTCGAGTGGTCGTCGTAGTCGTCGAATTTAATCGCGGCCGACTTAAAGATCGACGCGAGATATTTTCGACCGAGCGTCAGCGACAAAAATTCGTTCGACTAAATAAAGACAAACTGTGTAATTTTTATTATCACTTTAATGATCCTTCCGCAGGTTCACCTACGGAAACCTTGTTACGACTTTTACTTCCTCTAAATGATCAAGTTTGGTCAACTTCCCGGACACATCGACGACGCCGAAACGCCATCGGCGTATCGGTCCGAAGACCTCACTAAATCATTCAATCGGTAGTAGCGACGGGCGGTGTGTACAAAGGGCAGGGACGTAATCAACGCGAGCTTATGACTCGCGCTTACTGGGAATTCCTCGTTCATGGGGAACAATTGCAAGCCCCAATCCCTAGCACGAAGGAGGTTCAGCGGGTTACCCGGGCCTCTCGGCCAGGGAGGACACGCTGATTCCTTCAGTGTAGCGCGCGTGCGGCCCAGAACATCTAAGGGCATCACAGACCTGTTATTGCTCAATCTCGTGCGGCTAGAAGCCGCCTGTCCCTCTAAGAAGAATTGTTTGTACGCAGACAGTAAAAACCGCGCGCGACAACGGGGCGAACCCCGAGCCGGCCGGCCTTTGAGATGTCTAAATACGCCTAGTTAGCAGGCTAGAGTCTCGTTCGTTATCGGAATTAACCAGACAAATCGCTCCACCAACTAAGAACGGCCATGCACCACCACCCACCGAATCAAGAAAGAGCTCTCAATCTGTCAATCCTTCCGGTGTCCGGGCCTGGTGAGGTTTCCCGTGTTGAGTCAAATTAAGCCGCAGGCTCCACTCCTGGTGGTGCCCTTCCGTCAATTCCTTTAAGTTTCAGCTTTGCAACCATACTTCCCCCGGAACCCAAAAGCTTTGGTTTCCCGGAAGCTGCCCGCCGAGTCATCGGAGGAACGTCGGCGGATCGCTAGCTGGCATAGTTTACAGTTAGAACTAGGGCGGTATCTGATCGCCTTCGAACCTCTAACTTTCGTTCTTGATCAATGAAAACGTTTTTGGCAAATGCTTTCGCTTCTGTCCGTCTTGCGACGATCCAAGAATTTCACCTCTAACGTCGCAATACGAATGCCCCCATCCGTTCCTATTAATCATTACCTCGGGGTTCCGAAAACCAACAAAATAGAACCGAGGTCCTATTCCATTATTCCATGCACACAGTATTCAGGCGAAGTTTTAGCCTGCTTTAAGCACTCTAATTTGTTCAAAGTAAACGTGCCGGCCCACCTCGACACTCAATGAAGAGCACCGCGGCAGGATTGAGTTGGACCGCCCGCGTGAACGGGCTAAGTCCACCGGCAGGACGTCTCGCGGCACGCCAGTTAACACCGCGGACGATGAACCGGCGGCGCGAGACACAAATTCGACTACGAGCTTTTTAACCGCAACAACTTTAATATACGCTATTGGAGCTGGAATTACCGCGGCTGCTGGCACCAGACTTGCCCTCCAATTGATCCTCGTTAAAGGGTTTAGAGTGTACTCATTCCGATTACGGGGCCTCGGATGAGTCCCGTATCGTTATTTTTCGTCACTACCTCCCCGTGCCGGGAGTGGGTAATTTGCGCGCCTGCTGCCCTCCTTGGATATGGTAGCCGTTTCTCAGGCTCCCTCTCCGGAATCGAACCCTGATTCCCCGTTACCCGTTACGACCATGGTAGGCGCAGAACCTACCATCGACAGTTGATAAGGCAGACATTTGAAAGATGCGTCGCCGGTGCGAGACCGTGCGATCAGCGTAAAGTTATTCAGAGTCACCAAGTTGAACGATGTCGGGCGCGAACCCGCCACCGATTGGTTTTGATCTAATAAAAGCACTCCTTCCGTCTCCGGTCGGACCTCTGTTTGCATGTATTAGCTCTAGAATTACCACAGTTATCCAAGTAATTGTGGGTACGATCTAAGGAACCATAACTGATTTAATGAGCCTTTCGCGGTTTCACCTCGAATTCGCGTATACGGATCGCCTTTGTATGCGGACCGGCTCCATATATATAGACCGCCTTCGTATATGGATCGCCTTGCTATACGCTTCCGTATAGGGATCGCCTCCATATACAGAACGCCTTTATATACGGACCGCCATTATATACGGACCGTCTCTAAATACAGACCGCGTTCGTATACGGACCGCCTCCATATACGGACCGCCTCCATATACAGACCGCCTCCATATACAGATCGCCTCTGTGTACGGACCGCCTCCATATACAGACCGCCTCCATATACGGACCGCCTACATATACAGACCGCCTCCGTATATAGACCCCCTCCATATACAGACCGCCTCCATATACGGACCGCCTCCATATACAGACCGCCTCCATATACGGACCGCCTCCATATACAGACCGCCTCCGTATACGAACCGCCTCCATATATAGACCGCCTCCATATACAGACCGCCTACATATACAGACCGCCTCCGTATATAGACCCCCTCCATATACAGACCGCCTCCATATACGGACCGCCTCCATATACAGACCGCCTCCATATACAGACCGCCTACATATACAAACCGCCTCCATATACAGACCGCCTACATATACAGACCGCCTCCATATACAGATCGCCTCCATATACAGATCGCCTCGGTATACGGACCGCCTCCATATACGGACCGCCTCCATATACAGACCGCCTCCATATACGGACCGCCTCCATACACAGACCGCCTCCATATACAGATCGCCTCTGTATACGGACCGCCTGAAGAGGGCTTCCTATTAAAACGAAACGTCGGACACAATTCTAAATCATTGCATCGTCTTCAGCGAACCTCAAAACCCCGGGAACCACCTTCAAATTCCAATTATTACGAATTAGTGCCCTGAAGATGGCTTCCTGCGAAAACGAAACGTCGGACAAAATTTAAAATCATTGCATCGTCTTCAGCGAACCTCAAAACCCCCGGAACCACCTTCAAATTCCTATTATTACGAATTAGTGCTCTTAAGATGGTTTCCTGCGAAAACGAAACGTCGGACACAATTTTAAATCATTGCATCGTCTTCAGCGCACCTTAAAATCCCCGGAACCACCTTCAAATTACAATTATTACAAATTAGTGCTCTGAAGATGCCTTTCTATTAAAACGAAACGTCGGACACAATTTTAAATAATTGCATCGTCTTCAGCGCACCTCAAAACCCCCATAACCGCCTTCGATACCGTTATCATTCATGACGTCATTCCAAGGAATATCTATAATGAAAGGAGCCTCCCACGACATGCACGGACCAATAGGATCAAAGATTAGGAAAATTACACGTATAATCATCGGACCAATCACAGTAAAGCATTCAAATAGATCTCATAGCCTGCTTCTGAATTAGAAACATTCTTTTCACAATATTAACAATTCTATTTTTTTTTTTTAATACTTACGTAACTCCGAGAGGATTGAAATTTTTTTTGAAGTTGAAGGTTAATAAAGTCTATTCGCAGCCACTATAAAATCCCCCCCCCCACCCCCCATTTTTAGTTAATATTTTCGATTTATTCTTTCAATGTTTGTCATAATTTTCTTTAGAAATTTAGATTTTTAATTTTTTAAAATACTTACGTTGCTCCGAGAAGTTTGAAATTTTTATCAAGGATGGAGGTCAATGGGGTCTATTCACAAATACTATAAAACTCCCCTCACCCCCCACCGTTTAATTAATATTAATTATTGTTTAGAAATTTACAGCCTTATGCATAAATCGCTTTCGACGGCAAACGGTGTAACTTGTGGGAATGTTTTTGGTATCGTTGGATAGAGGAAGAACCAAGGTACTTAACATGTAAATTTCGATTTTTTAAAATAATAAGTAAATAAGATATAAAACGTTAAAAATTGATCATTAATTTTTAAGTCAATTTTTCCATTTAAAATAAGATTTTAAGGTTATTTCTCAAACTATATGAATCCGAGAAAGTTGAAATTTTTACAAAAGATACACACTAATGAGGTCTATTCGTAGATACTACAACGTCCCCCTCGTAACCCCCCATTTTCGGTTATAATTTGCATTTTATATTTTCGTATTTATCATGTTTCCCTTCAAAAATTTAAGATTTTTAATTTTTAAAAATATCTATGTTTCTCCCAGAAAATTGAAATTTTTATCAGAGTTAGAGGTCAATGTGGTCTATTCGCAAATACCATAACGTCTGTCCCCCGCCCTCCCCATCATTAATTAATAATCTCAAATTATAATTTTCATGGATATCGTGATACTCTTCAAAAATTCACATTTTTATTTTTTTTAAATACCTGCATTACTTCGAAGGGATTGATTTTTTTTTAAAGATGGAGGTCAATGAGATCTATGAATAAAAATTATAAAGTCCTCTTCAGCTCTCACCATTTAAATATAAATAATAATTAATACAATTTTTGAAAAAAATGCAGTCTCCAACATAAAGCATTCCCGACAAAAAGCTATAGAACCTGTGTAAGATCTTTTAGTATCATTAAATAGAGAAAAGACCAAAGTATATAATAAATAGGTTTTTAAGTTCCTAGAATCATAAATAACGGAAATATAAAACATTTTTTGAAAATAATCCGTTTTTTTTGTTAATATTTCATCCCCCGAAAGGACTAAGAAAGTTATAATTAAACAATTGACTATTTTTTTTGAATACCCCCCCGACCACCTATCTTCGTG
Organism: Cylas formicarius; assembly: GCF_029955315.1. Classification (NCBI taxonomy): domain Eukaryota; kingdom Metazoa; phylum Arthropoda; class Insecta; order Coleoptera; family Brentidae; genus Cylas; species Cylas formicarius. Next base: position 19,529 of record NW_026844233.1, read on the forward strand.
CCAAATTTGAGCCGGATCGGTTAATATCGACCTCGATCCAAATTTTCATGAGTGTGTTTGGTCGTGATTTTGTCCAAAAATTTATGTTTTTGATTTTTTAAAATACCTACGTCGGTCCGAGGAGATTAAAATCTTATCAAAAGATGGAGGTCGATGAGGTCTATCCGTAGATACCATAAAGTCCCCCCCAGCCCCCTCCATTTAATTGCAATTAAGCATTTTTTAAAAATTTGCAAACTCCCACAAAAGCCGCTCCCGACGGCAAACGACACGACTTGGATAAAACTTTTTGATATCATCGGATAGAGGAAAGACCAAGGTATATAACGTATAAATTTCAAATTCTCAAAATTGTAAATAAGCGAGATATTAAACTTTGAAAATCGACCATCGATTTTCGGGCCGATTTTTGAGCCCGAAATGCGATTTCGAGGTGATTTCTCAAAACTGGATAAAATTTTGCATAGGGGGGTTTTCGGGGACGAGAAATTCGAATTTGTAATTATTTTTGGAAAAAAACCATAAATTATCGATGATTTATCAATATAACCCATTTTCCCGTATACCCTGCATTTATAATGTTTTTTTAATTTTTTCAAATACTTACGTTGTTCCGAGAAGGTTAAAATTCCTATAAAAAATAGAGGTTAATGAGATCTATCCACAGATACCATAAAATTCCCCCCAGCCCCCTCCGTTTAAATATAATTAATTATTCAATATAAATTTATAACCCCATGAAAAAACCGTTCCTGACGACAAACGGTATAACTTGTGGGAATCATTTTAGGATTTTTTTATAGAGAAAGAACCAAAGTATTTAAAACATAAATTTCAAGTTCTCAAAATTATAAACAAATAAGATATAAAACATTCAAAATTGATTATTGATTTTTAAGCCGATTTTTCCATTTAAACTGAAATTTTTAGGTTATTTCTCAACCCATATGAATCCGAGAAAGTTGAAATTTTTACGAAAGATACACACTAATGAGGTCTATTCGCAGATACTATAACGTCCCCCCGCAACCCCCCATTTTCGGTTAATATTTGCATTTTATATTTTCGTATTTATCATGTTTCTCTTCAAAAATTTTAGATTTTTAATTTTTAAAAATATCTATGTTTCTCCCAGAAGGTTGAAATTTTTATCAGTTAGAGGTCAATGAGGTCTATTCGCAAATACCATAACGTCCGTCTCCCGCCCTCCCCATCATTAATTAATATTCTCAGATTATAATTTTCATGGATATCGTGATACTCCTCAAAAATTCCCATTTTTATTTTTTTTAAATACCTGCATTACTTCGAAAAAATTGATTTTTTTTTTAAAGATGGAGGCCAATGAGATCTATAAATAAAAATTATAAAGTCCTCCTCAGCTCTCACCATTTAAATATAAATAATAATTAATACAATTTTTGAAAAAAATGCAGTCTCCAACAAAAAGCATTCCCGACCAAAAACCATACAACTTGTGTAAGATCTTTTAGTATCATTAAATAGAGAAAACA
>NW_026844234.1:0-12500 GCF_029955315.1 Cylas formicarius
TGTTGAGGGATAACATTCAGGGAATAACCAAGCCGGCCATTAGAAGATTGGCCCGTCGCGGAGGCGTGAAACGAATTTCCGGATTGATTTACGAAGAAACTCGTGGCGTTTTAAAGGTGTTTTTGGAAAACGTCATCAGAGACGCGGTAACCTATACGGAGCACGCCAAAAGAAAAACGGTAACGGCAATGGACGTGGTGTACGCCCTAAAAAGACAAGGTAGAACTCTTTACGGATTTGGTGGCTAAATTTTTCGTCGATCTTGCGGAAACACAAAAAAAAAAAAAAAAGGTTCTTTTCAGAACCACAAAATACGTTCCAAAGATTATTCGTTATTTCGAGTATAATGCCCAACAAACCATTATCGAGTCGAGGTAAGTTTTGAATTTTTAATTTCTCCCCGTGTTAGTGTGATTATTAAATCTGTGAAATAAAGGAAACGAAATCTCAAATAGAAAAGTATTTGTGGTCCTTACAAGAACCGTCTTCCTTCCCGGCGAAAACTTTATTTAGCTTTGTTGTCGGTTTTCTTAGGCAACAGAACCACCTAGCGATCTTAACTTCGGATAATAATTTGTTCAATTCCTGGGATCGGCAATTGTAAATGTCGAGGTATTATACCGGTTTTCTTATAGTCCGAAAGAGAAAACGTAAAAAGAAGGAACGTTTCTTTTTTTTTTTTTTTTTAATAATCTGTTAAATAAACGAAACGAAATCTCAAATAGAAAAGTATTTGTGGTCCTTAGAAGGACCGTTTTCCCATCGTCTTCCCTCGCCGCAATTTTTATTTTGCTTTGTTGTCGGTTTTCTTGGGCAAAAGAACCGCTTGAATGTTCGGCAAAACACCTCCCTGAGCGATCGTTACTCCCGATAATAATTTGTTCAATTCCTCGTCGTTTCGGATCGCCAGTTGTAAATGTCGCGGAATGATTCTGGTTTTCTTATTGTCCCTCGCCGCGTTACCGGCCAATTCCAAAACTTCGGCGGCCAAATATTCCATTACGGCCGCCAAATATACCGGAGCTCCGGCGCCGACCCTCTCCGCATAGTTTCCTTTCCGAAGTAATCGGTGAATTCTACCTACCGGAAACTGTAAACCGGCCCTGCTAGAACGAGACTTCGCTTTCCCTTTGACTTTGCCTCCTTTTCCGCGTCCCGACATCGTTATTACCGTTAATAGTACACGCACGAACGTTAACAGCACAATGACGCTCTCGCAGACCGTGGGCGCGCTATTTATAGGACATGGGCATGGACCAATGGGATTAGCGCTTCGGCGAACGATGCCCGGGGGCGGAGCTTGTCGGCCGACTCGGTTCTCAAATAAATAGCTGCGGCCCGGTGTGGGCCTTGTCAGTCCGTTACTTTGCGCGCGTCTAATCGATTGTAGAAAATGCCACCGAAAGTAAGCGGTAAAGCGGCGAAAAAAGCCGGCAAGGCTCAAAAAAATATTTCGAAGAGTGATAAGAAAAAGAAACGCAGGAGGAAGGAGAGTTACGCAATTTACATTTACAAAGTGTTGAAGCAAGTTCATCCGGATACTGGCATTTCGAGCAAAGCCATGTCCATTATGAATTCGTTCGTAAACGACATTTTCGAAAGGATTGCCGCCGAAGCTTCTCGTTTGGCTCACTATAATAAGCGATCCACTATTACTAGCAGAGAGATTCAAACGGCCGTGAGATTGTTGTTGCCCGGAGAGTTGGCCAAGCACGCCGTCAGTGAAGGGACCAAAGCCGTCACAAAATACACCAGTTCTAAATAAATGAGCGTCGACTTGGAGAGTGTAAATTCACCAAAAACGGTTCTTTTCAGAACCACAATTTTTATATATTAATCAATTCGTTTATTCATATCTTTCTTTCTTATTTTTTTTTTTTTCGAATCATAGTTAGATAAAAGTGCTTATCGTCGAAATAAATGGCAGGAACCCGGTTTCGCGTTTATTTCGATTGACGTTTTTGGTTAGCAAAATTGAATTTTCCTATTTTTTTATTTAATTAGGTCAGTTCGTGTTGAACGTAGTTTTGATTACTTTTTATTTGAGTGTGCTTAATTTTGTTTGTGTTTGTTTAGTTTTTGCGAATTGTGGTTCGTTTTGGTGAAGTTTTGCATGTTTTTTTTTTTGGTTTGGTTGATTTGGGTTTGTTACACGGTTAATTTTGGTTTCTTTTGCTGAATTTTCGCTAGTTTTGGTTACTTTGGTTTATTATTTCCAGTTTCGGCCGCTATTGGTTAGTTAGGATTATCGTTAGTTTTGGGTTTGTTTAGGATAATTTTGGCTTGTTTTTGTTAATTTTGACTACTTTTGCTTAATTTTGCTTAGTTTTGGTTACTTTGGTTTATTATTTCCAGTTTCGGCCGCTATTAGTTAGTTAGGGTTCATTTCGGTTAGTTTTTGTGAACGTTTCCTATTTTTGCTTAATTATCGTTAGTTTTGGTTTGTTTAGGATAAGTTTGGCTTGTTTTTGTTAATTTTGACTACTTTTGCTTAATTTTGCTTAGTTTTGTTTACTTTGGTTTATTATTTCCAGTTTCGGCCGCTATTAGTTAGTTATGGTTCGTTTCGGTTAGTTTTTGTGAACGTTTCCTATTTTTGCTTAATTATCGTTAGTTTTGGTTTGTTCAGGATAAGTTTGGCTTGTTTTTGTTAATTTTGACTACTTTTGCTTAATTTTGCTTAGTTTTGGATAATTTGGTTTGTTTTGCCGAACTTTGGCCAATTTTGGTTTGTTATGATTAATTTTGCTTAGTTGTGGTTATTTTTGTTCCTTTTGGTTAGTTTTGTTTAATTTTGGTTATATTCGGTTAATTTTGGTTAGTTTTGCTTATTTTTGCTTTGTTTCGGTTAGTTTTGCTTATTTTTCTCTGCTCGCGGCTAGCGGCAAAAACCTTTTATGGGAGTATATGTTAAAATGAATAAAATAAAAAAAAAAAAACAAAACTCTCTTCCCGCTGGTCCGCAATATTAAAGAAGACGGACTTATAAATGTTTAATAATGAATTTATTAAATCGCGAGAAAAAAAAATGCAAACACCCGAAATTAAAAATGATGGAGAGTATCGTCCGACAAAATCCGGGGACGGCGATTTATTTTTAAGTCGGAACCGGAACCGGCGGTCAGTTAACAAAAGTAAGTAAAGAAAAAAAAATATTTGAAAAAGTGCCCGCTTTAACCAAATCGAACGTAACCACGAGCGAAAGTTTCGCTCCGAACTTTATTTGCCCGCCGCAGCCGATATTCGGGTTTTCACGTGAAACGTTCGGAAGACTAAGGAATGGTCCGTTACCTATAATAGGTGAGATGGTCTCGAGCGCGACCGCCGCGTCGTGCGTATAGACACTTCTCCCTTCGCAGAGCAAAATGCTTTTTCGATCGTTAGATCGCCTTCGAGTCGACCGTTTGGCGCGATTAATTGGCTCGCTTAACATTTTCGTATCGTGGGTTCAATTTTTTAAGAAAAATTGGTTTCCTTCATCGGTACGGGAACGTAGACCGTTTTTCGTTTGCCATCGGCCCGTCTTCGTAGCAGCGATTGCTCGAGCGTTCGAAAACATTTTAAGGCTCCGCACCTTATACAGCTAGATCGCGAACTTAGCGGGTGTTTTAAAGTAAGATTTGGCACTTCGTGGTTCGAAAGCGGTCGCCCTATAATATTTTTCTTCCGAAAAATTTGCGATAACTCTCATCTAACCGAGCGAGTTTATATGCGAATCCGGAACGTTTCTTTCGAGAAATCTCGTGTCGCTTTCAATCTAGCGAAGAGTGATCGAGAGAATGTCCGAAAATTTCCGTCGATCGACGTTCGTTGCCCGAGGCACATCGGTTCGACGCGCGCCGCATTTTAAAGCTTATTATGCGCGCGCGAGTCGGATTGTTTGATCGCGCACTCACGTCGTCTCGATATTTATTACCAACAAAAAAAAATTGGACGGATCGCGTCCGAATAATAATAATAACGAGTGTGGCGTCGGGAACGGTTCATTTCCGTACTCGCACGCTATCACCGCCACACAAAGTGGTCGCGTCTGTTTCTATTTAAAAATAAAATAAACGCGTTTCGCGCGCGTAATTATTATTTTTAAAAAAGAGACTGTTTGTTGTCGTACCGCGCCCGATCGTCGTCATCCGTGGCGGCGGCGGCGGCGGCGCGCTCGACACGTAGAACAGCTCCCTGGTTGATCCTGCCAGTAGTCATATGCTTGTCTCAAAGATTAAGCCATGCATGTTTCAGTACAAGCCAAATTAAGGTGAAACCGCGAAAGGCTCATTAAATCAGTTATGGTTCCTTAGATCGTACCCACAATTACTTGGATAACTGTGGTAATTCTAGAGCTAATACATGCAAACAGAGGTCCGACCGGAGACGGAAGGAGTGCTTTTATTAGATCAAAACCAATCGGTGGCGGGTTCGCGCCCGACATCGTTCAACTTGGTGACTCTGAATAACTTTACGCTGATCGCACGGTCTCGCACCGGCGACGCATCTTTCAAATGTCTGCCTTATCAACTGTCGATGGTAGGTTCTGCGCCTACCATGGTCGTAACGGGTAACGGGGAATCAGGGTTCGATTCCGGAGAGGGAGCCTGAGAAACGGCTACCATATCCAAGGAGGGCAGCAGGCGCGCAAATTACCCACTCCCGGCACGGGGAGGTAGTGACGAAAAATAACGATACGGGACTCATCCGAGGCCCCGTAATCGGAATGAGTACACTCTAAACCCTTTAACGAGGATCAATTGGAGGGCAAGTCTGGTGCCAGCAGCCGCGGTAATTCCAGCTCCAATAGCGTATATTAAAGTTGTTGCGGTTAAAAAGCTCGTAGTCGAATTTGTGTCTCGCGCCGCCGGTTCATCGTCCGCGGTGTTAACTGGCGTGCCGCGAGACGTCCTGCCGGTGGACTTAGCCCGTTCACGCGGGCGGTCCAACTCAATCCTGCCGCGGTGCTCTTCATTGAGTGTCGAGGTGGGCCGGCACGTTTACTTTGAACAAATTAGAGTGCTTAAAGCAGGCTAAAACTTCGCCTGAATACTGTGTGCATGGAATAATGGAATAGGACCTCGGTTCTATTTTGTTGGTTTTCGGAACCCCGAGGTAATGATTAATAGGAACGGATGGGGGCATTCGTATTGCGACGTTAGAGGTGAAATTCTTGGATCGTCGCAAGACGGACAGAAGCGAAAGCATTTGCCAAAAACGTTTTCATTGATCAAGAACGAAAGTTAGAGGTTCGAAGGCGATCAGATACCGCCCTAGTTCTAACTGTAAACTATGCCAGCTAGCGATCCGCCGACGTTCCTCCGATGACTCGGCGGGCAGCTTCCGGGAAACCAAAGCTTTTGGGTTCCGGGGGAAGTATGGTTGCAAAGCTGAAACTTAAAGGAATTGACGGAAGGGCACCACCAGGAGTGGAGCCTGCGGCTTAATTTGACTCAACACGGGAAACCTCACCAGGCCCGGACACCGGAAGGATTGACAGATTGAGAGCTCTTTCTTGATTCGGTGGGTGGTGGTGCATGGCCGTTCTTAGTTGGTGGAGCGATTTGTCTGGTTAATTCCGATAACGAACGAGACTCTAGCCTGCTAACTAGGCGTATTTAGACATCTCAAAGGCCGGCCGGCTCGGGGTTCGCCCCGTTGTCGCGCGCGGTTTTTACTGTCTGCGTACAAACAATTCTTCTTAGAGGGACAGGCGGCTTCTAGCCGCACGAGATTGAGCAATAACAGGTCTGTGATGCCCTTAGATGTTCTGGGCCGCACGCGCGCTACACTGAAGGAATCAGCGTGTCCTCCCTGGCCGAGAGGCCCGGGTAACCCGCTGAACCTCCTTCGTGCTAGGGATTGGGGCTTGCAATTGTTCCCCATGAACGAGGAATTCCCAGTAAGCGCGAGTCATAAGCTCGCGTTGATTACGTCCCTGCCCTTTGTACACACCGCCCGTCGCTACTACCGATTGAATGATTTAGTGAGGTCTTCGGACCGATACGCCGATGGCGTTTCGGCGTCGTCGATGTGTCCGGGAAGTTGACCAAACTTGATCATTTAGAGGAAGTAAAAGTCGTAACAAGGTTTCCGTAGGTGAACCTGCGGAAGGATCATTAAAGTGATAATAAAAATTACACAGTTTGTCTTTATTTAGTCGAACGAATTTTTGTCGCTGACGCTCGGTCGAAAATATCTCGCGTCGATCTTTAAGTCGGCCGCGATTAAATTCGACGACTACGACGACCACTCGACCACCGTAAAAAAGGGGAGAGAGGAGTAGGAGTAGGAGGAGCGCCGACAAAATTCCGGGTACCTAGACGGAACTCGAAGCGCGAAACCTAGTTTCGCGCTCGCCGTCGACAAGGTGTCAAACGATATTCGCCCGGAGCACCGAAAAGTACTTACACCCACCCGCGACCCGCGAGGAGGTGTGTATATAAACTTTAAACCGGCGCGGGTCGTCCGAACGCGAACGCGCGCGCGCCTACCGTCTGAATAATAAAGAACAAAGGGCGCGCGGCGAAGTGTTCCGTCGGATAGACCGGCCCGAAATCGAACTTTTTTTTTTTTTTTACGTCGAAAGGTATATACCTCGCCTTCCGTAAAAAAAATGTATGTGTCGATAACAACGCCGACGACTCTTTTTCGGAGACGAAAAGCGTTAAACCGATCGAAAAAAGATTACCCTAAACGGTGGATCACTTGGCTCGTGGGTCGATGAAGAACGCAGCTAATTGCGCGTCAACTTGTGAACTGCAGGACACATGAACATCGACATTTCGAACGCACATTGCGGTCCTCGGATTCTGTTCCCGGACCACTCCTGGCTGAGGGTCGTATCCAATTTAAAGACTGCTCGGTTTTTTCGCCCGCGAGGCGCGAGAAACGTCGGAGCGAGTTGGACGTGTAGCGCGGGAAGGAGTGAGGAGCAACAGCACGTTCGCGCTTAGCGCGCGATCTCTCTCCTACCCGGTCTCGCGACGTTTTAAAACGCGAAAGCGAAACTCCGGCCGCGTTCTAAGGAACGCGACCGAGTTTGCGAACGACGTCGATTTTCGACGCACCGGTTCGTCGCGTCGCGCTCGCTTAAAAGCGCGAGAGACGAGCGTAATTAAAACCGCCCGCGTATGTCGCAGGTCCGCGCAAAATTGACGATCGTCGTGTCCGTTATTTTCTCGATAAGAAGAAAAGGTGTCCGACGTCTGATCGTTTGCGGCCGCGTAACGAGTGGTGGATATAGCGGTTTTAAATATAAACGCTGAACCGTTTCGAAATTCACGTCTACGTTTTATATATATATTTATATATATATATATATATATATATATATATAATGATTTTATCGATCGACCTCAGAGCAGGTGAGACTACCCGCCGAATTTAAGCATATTAATAAGCGGAGGAAAAGAAACTAATTAGGATTCCCTCAGTAGCTGCGAGCGAACAGGGAAGAGCCCAGCACCGAATACCGCGGCCGATACCGGGCGCCGGGAAATGTGGTGTTAGGGAGGTTCCGTTATCCCGAGATCGTCCGGCGCGTCCAAGTCCTTCTTGAACGGGGCCACAGCCCATAGAGGGTGCCAGGCCCGTAGCGACCGCCGTCGATCGCGGGAGGGATCTCCTCAGAGTCGGGTTGCTTGAGAGTGCAGCCCTAAGCGGGTGGTAAACTCCATCTAAGGCTAAATATGACCACGAGACCGATAGCGAACAAGTACCGTGAGGGAAAGTTGAAAAGCACTTTGAAGAGAGAGTTCAATAGTACGTGAAACCGTTTAGGGGTAAACCTGAGAAACCCGAAAGGTCGAAGGGAGAAATTCATTCGCGTTTCGGAGTCGGCGCGAGACGTTCGCGCGACGGGGAGGACGGTTACCCGTTACCTTTTCCGCGCCTTACGTTTTTCGACCCGGCATCGAACGCGTGCACTTTTCTCCTGGTAGGACGTCGCGATCCGTCGGGCGTCGGTCTAAGGTCCGCGGCGGAGCCCGCGCGGTTTTCTCGAATCGCGCGGACCCGCGGTATCCTGACCGACTCGCTCGACGGTACGAGAAAGGTCACGGGTCGCTTTAAAAGCGTTCGACTCGCGGCAAGCGCTCCGGATACTAGTCGGCTATCGGACCCGGTGCCGGTACCGACCTCCGGTGACTGTTGGCCTCGAAGTTCTCGAACCGACCCTCGCTCGTAAAAAAGCGTGACCGATCTGCGACGCTATAGCTTTGGGTACTTTCAGGACCCGTCTTGAAACACGGACCAAGGAGTCTAGCATGTGCGCGAGTCATTGGGATTCGCTAAACCTAAAGGCGTAATGAAAGTAAAGGTTCGTCTCGCGCGAACCGAGGGAGGATGGGCGATTCGCCTTTAAAGCGGTCGCCTCGCACTCCCGGGGCGTCTCGTTCTCATCGCGAGAAGAGGCGCACCAAGAGCGTACACGCTGGGACCCGAAAGATGGTGAACTATGCCTGGTCAGGACGAAGTCAGGGGAAACCCTGATGGAGGTCCGTAGCGATTCTGACGTGCAAATCGATCGTCGGAACTGGGTATAGGGGCGAAAGACTAATCGAACCATCTAGTAGCTGGTTCCCTCCGAAGTTTCCCTCAGGATAGCTGGCGCTCGTAGCGTACGAGTTTCATCCGGTAAAGCGAATGATTAGAGGCATTGGGGTCGAAACGACCTCAACCTATTCTCAAACTTTAAATGGGTGAGATCTCCGGCTTGCTCGAACTATATATATTTATTTATATATTATTGAAGCCGCGAGAGACACGAATCAGAGTGCCAAGTGGGCCATTTTTGGTAAGCAGAACTGGCGCTGTGGGATGAACCAAACGTCGAGTTAAAGCGCCAAAATCGACGCTTATGGGATACCATGAAAGGCGTTGGTAACTTAAGACAGCAGGACGGTGGCCATGGAAGTCGGAATCCGCCAAGGAGTGTGTAACAACTCACCTGCCGAAGTTACTAGCCCTGAAAATGGATGGCGCTGAAGCGTCGTGCTTATACTCGACCGTCAGAGGCATGTGCGATCGTCGTTTTCGGACGCGATCATGAAGCCCTGACGAGTAGGAGGGTCGCGGCGGTGAGCGCAGAAGGGCTGGCCGCGAGGCCGTCTGGAGCCGCCGCCGGTGCAGATCTTGGTGGTAGTAGCAAATACTCCAGCGAGGCCCTGGAGGACTGACGTGGAGAAGGGTTTCGTGTGAACAGCCGTTGCACACGAGTCAGTCGATCCTAAGCCCTAGGCGAAAGCCGATGTCGATGGGGTGTAGTTTTACACGTCGCGGTCCGTCTTATTATAAAATAATATATAATTTTTGACGAGCGAGAAAAACGAGAGCGCACACCCGTCGGGCGAAAGGGAATCCGGTTCCTATTCCGGAACCTGGCAGCGGAACCGTTAATAAGTCGGGCCCTCGCAAGAGAGTTCGTCGGGGTAACCCAAAAGGACCCGGAGACGCCGTCGGGAGATCCGGGAAGAGTTTTCTTTTCTGCATGAGCGTTCGAGTTCCATGGAAACCTCTAGCAGGGAGATATGGTTTGGAACGCGAAGAGCACCGCAGTTGCCGCGGTGTCCGGATCTTCCCCTCGGACCTTGAAAATCCGGGAGAGGGCCACGTGGAGGCGTCGCGCCAGTTCGTACCCATATCCGCAGCAGGTCTCCAAGGTGAAGAGCCTCTAGTCGATAGAATAATGTAGGTAAGGGAAGTCGGCAAATTGGATCCGTAACTTCGGGATAAGGATTGGCTCTGAGGATCGGGGCGTGTCGGGCTTGGCGAGGAAGCGGGTTCCGGTTAACGAGCCGGGCCTGGGCGAGGAGACGATCTCCGGATCCGATCCGAACCCGGTCCCGAGCCTTGGCCTCCCGCGGAACCGCCTCGCTGCGAGACCCGGAAAACTCCGGTTTTCCGGTGTTCTCTTCGGCCGCTATTTAACGGTCAGCTCAGAACTGGCACGGACCGGGGGAATCCGACTGTCTAATTAAAACAAAGCATTGCGATGGTCTTAACGTGATGTTGACGCAATGTGATTTCTGCCCAGTGCTCTGAATGTCAAAGTGAAGAAATTCAATCAAGCGCGGGTAAACGGCGGGAGTAACTATGACTCTCTTAAGGCTTTTTGGCTGGGGAGAAGTAGTTGCTCGCAAAGTGTGGGGGCTTGTTAAGCGACCGCTGGTTTGGGGGCGCGCGAAGCTCTGGTCAAGCATCTTCCGCAGTCCAAGTCGTTAGAGGTGTCGGGCCGTGCGGTACTAGTATCCGAGACTTGGACTCCCCCTCTCTTGTATGGCCTGCTAAGACATTGTTGGAGTCGCTTGAGGTGTCGGTTTCTAACTAGTATCCGAGACTCCCTCTCCCCCATGCAAGTGCCAACCCCCCCTCCTCGTGGTAACTGCTGGACACTGGTCTTGAACACCGGTGACTAAGTGGGGCACTGGCTATGCGGGCGGCGGGCGTAACGCTCGAGTGTGGGGTAGCCACCCACTGCTTCCGCTAGGCGTTTAAGTCCCAAGGATTGCCACCAGGGCATGGGCTAGTGTGAGAGGGCGATTCGCTACGCCTGAAAGCATCTGAGGACGGAGGTCAACTAGGCCTCGTTCAGCGGACTTGGTTCTGGTCCCTCTTGAAGGTGTGAGTATAACTCGTCAGTGCGGTTTGGTGGCACCTCCGCATATTGAAGCACTAGTCCTGGCCTCGCCAACCAACACCATGGCCGTTCTGAAATGGAAACCTACCGAGCGGTAGGCAGAAGTATGCGCGGAACAACCCCCCAATGGGAGAACGGCGTCTGGAGGGTGTACGCTTATGGGCAATAGGCGGGGGGGCTTGCCAGGCCAGCCTCGCCTGCCCAAAATTTGTGCAGGCACTAAATTTAAAACCCAAGCCTCGGATGGACCTTCCCGGGGGGGGCCGCTGCCCTCCCCTCCTGCTACGACTGGTCGACCGGAGGAACGCGCAAGCGGACCTTCGAACCCGACCCCGCGGCGGGCGGGTGGCCCTCAGACAAGGTCGAAGGCCCTTCGAGGTGGGTGCAATGTTGCTAGTGGACGTGCGCAGCTGAGGCCTGACACTGCGGGACCAAGTGGGTCTAGTAACGTGGTGCAACATGGCCGCGCTGTAGCCCTGTCTACGACTAACCATGCCGATCCCGACGGCGTAGCCGGACCGACGCGGGCAGATGAATTTCTCTGTCCACTATGCGGCAGATCTTTCACTACCAAAACCGGACTGGGAGTGCATCGGAGGCGGGCACATGAGGAGGAGTACAACGAGGGGCTCAAAGCGCCCAGCGTCAAAGTACGCTGGCAGCGCGAGGAACTCGAGCTCATGGCGGTCTTGGAGGCGGAGGCAATACAGAAGGGCGTGCCCTTCTTGAACCTCTACCTACTCGACAAAATGTCAGGGCGTTCGCAGGAGGCCATCAAAGGTGCTCGGCGGCGTCAAGACTACAAAGCCATGGTTGGTGAAAGGCTTGCGGAGCTTCGTGCGAAGCAGCCGATCCCAACGTTACGCTCAACATCGAACGCGAGTTCTGACGGCCAAGGTCAACGGCCGCAGTCACCTGCTGACTGTAGTAGTGCCTCGTCCTCCTATGGATCCGCCCCGTCCACCCCCAAGAGTCCGGCGGTAGATGATGGTGAAGCCGCGGGCAGAGCCGAGGATCCGCTGAGGGCCAAAGTGAGAGAGCTTGCGGATGGGTTGTTCGATACGGACACCTACTCTTGCAACCTTCTTCTTACGGCGGCCCGAAGGGCCTTGGAGGGAAGACCGATTCTGCACCAGCTGACGGAATGGCTACAACGATGTTTTCCGACTCCTAGCGCGCCTGAGTCTCGCACTCGGCGCCAAGCTCGACCACCTGGCGGCAATGGAGAAGGTGGACAGGAAAGGAGAAGAGAGAGACGCAGGCGTGAATACGGACACGTTCAGAGGCTTTGGCGTAGGGATAAGCGAGCCGCAGTACAGGAAATCCTGGAAGATAAGCCCGTAGTTTCCCACGAGCTAGAAGTCCTGCATGAGCACTGGTCGGGGGTGATGGGGGCCGAGTCGCAGCAATGCGAGCTGGGTCCACGGGACCACCCGCCTGAGATTCGTGCAGGCCTAGCGGCGGTTTGGGAACCGATGACGGAGGCAGACGTCTCGGCAAATGAGATTAAGCTGAACTCTGCGCCTGGCCCTGACGGAGTTACGCCACGCCAATGGAAGGCTATGCCGGCCAGAATGCGTGCTCTCTTTTACAACCTGGTGATGTTGACCAACGAGATTCCCGAGCGGCTTCTCAAAGCTCGGACTTCTCTACTTCCGAAGAGCGCTCTCCCAGAACATCCGGGAGAGTATAGACCGATCACCGTGGCACCAGTACCCTTGCGGCAGTTCAACCGTGTGTTGGCTGCTCGTTTGGGGAAATCGAACGTTATCGACCAGCGCCAGCGTGCGTTTATGACCGCTGATGGATGCTGTGAAAACACGGCAATTCTGGATGCGGTCATACATGATGCGCGTGGCCGGAGGAGAGAGTGTCACTT
>NW_026844234.1:17500-18585 GCF_029955315.1 Cylas formicarius
GAAGCCCGCCGTAAAAAAGGCGGTCGCCGCCTCTCCGAAGGGAAAAGGAAAAAGCGGGGCCGCCGCGTCGTCCGTGGAGAAGAAATCGGCAGCTAAAAAATCCGCCGAAAAGAAAACCGCCAAAGGCGCCGCCGGAACGGCGGTAGCGGCGTCGATTAAAACCAAATCGCCTTCGAAAGCCAAAAAATCAAACAAGGGACCGACGAAGAAACCGAAAGCGCCCAAACCCAAAACGGCAAAATCGCCTCCCGTAGCCGCTTCCGGCAAAGTTAAAAAGCCCGTCTCGCCCAAAAAGAAGAAATGAACCGCCGAGAGAACGTCGATGGGTGTTTAAAAAAAAAACGAAATTTTCGAAACGGTTCTTATCAGAACCACAAAAAAAATCGCTATCGAATTCGTAACTATCTTCAAAGGCAAACTCGAATCCCGGGCGTCTCGGGGGTAAATAGAAAACGATTTCTTTAAAAAATATATATAAGTATAAATTTATTAAAAAATCTCGAAAAGGACTTCTCTTTTTCTTCTTTTTTCTCTTTTCCATTTCGTTCTCCCTACGACAAACTTATTCTAACTTATCCGCCGGCGAATTTTAAACTGCATCTCGTTTAACAACGAAGCGTAGTCGATTCCGACGACGATCACGCAAACATTAAGAGAAATATCCCCGCGAACGTATTTATATGAGAAGAAAGTCCGTTGACAAGCTCCTCCCACCGAAAAGCGAACAGGGGGCGGAGCTTGTTGACCGACTCCGTCGCGATATAAATACGTTCGCCGGGGTTTTTTCTCATTTCGATCGCGAAGACCGCTTTTCTTTGTGAATAATAATGCCTTCGAAAACCGGTGGAAAAGCCGCCGCGAAAAAGCAGAAGAACGAAAGCCGTCACCAAATATACCAGAGGTCGAAATAAAAACTCGTCCGGTTTTACAAAGCAACGGGGAGTGGGGGGGGTTCTTTTCAGAACCACTAATAATTTTTTTTAAAGACGTCGTTAGTTGCGAAAAAAAAAAAATCCAACCGGGCCGTTCTCAAATAATTAATAAATGAAAAAGTTTTATTTTTTATTTTCATTTTTAACGAAATC
>NW_026844235.1:0-10000 GCF_029955315.1 Cylas formicarius
GGTAACCGTCCTCCCCGTCGCGCGAACGTCTCGCGCCGACTCCGAAACGCGAATGAATTTCTCCCTTCGACCTTTCGGGTTTCTCAGGTTTACCCCTAAACGGTTTCACGTACTATTGAACTCTCTCTTCAAAGTGCTTTTCAACTTTCCCTCACGGTACTTGTTCGCTATCGGTCTCGTGGTCATATTTAGCCTTAGATGGAGTTTACCACCCGCTTAGGGCTGCACTCTCAAGCAACCCGACTCTGAGGAGATCCCTCCCGCGATCGACGGCGGTCGCTACGGGCCTGGCACCCTCTATGGGCTGTGGCCCCGTTCAAGAAGGACTTGGACGCGCCGGACGATCTCGGGATAACGGAACCTCCCTAACACCACATTTCCCGGCGCCCGGTATCGGCCGCGGGATTCGGTGCTGGGCTCTTCCCTGTTCGCTCGCAGCTACTGAGGGAATCCTAATTAGTTTCTTTTCCTCCGCTTATTAATATGCTTAAATTCGGCGGGTAGTCTCACCTGCTCTGAGGTCGATCGATAAAATCATTATATATATATATATATATATATATATATATAATATATATATAAAACGTAGACGTGAATTTCGAAACGGTTCAGCGTTTATATTTAAAACCGCTATATCCACCACTCGTTACGCGGCCGCAAACGATCAGACGTCGGACACCTTTTCTTCTTATCGAGAAAATAACGGACACGACGATCGTCAATTTTGCGCGGACCTGCGACATACGCGGGCGGTTTTAATTACGCTCGTCTCTCGCGCTTTTAAGCGAGCGCGACGCGACGAACCGGTGCGTCGAAAATCGACGTCGTTCGCAAACTCGGTCGCGTTCCTTAGAACGCGGCCGGAGTTTCGCTTTCGCGTTTTAAAACGTCGCGAGACCGGGTAGGAGAGAGATCGCGCGCTAAGCGCGAACGTGCTGTTGCTCCTCACTCCTTCCCGCGCTACACGTCCAACTCGCTCCGACGTTTCTCGCGCCTCGCGGGCGAAAAAACCGAGCAGTCTTTAAATTGGATACGACCCTCAGCCAGGAGTGGTCCGGGAACAGAATCCGAGGACCGCAATGTGCGTTCGAAATGTCGATGTTCATGTGTCCTGCAGTTCACAAGTTGACGCGCAATTAGCTGCGTTCTTCATCGACCCACGAGCCAAGTGATCCACCGTTTAGGGTAATCTTTTTTCGATCGGTTAACGCTTTTCGTCTCCGAAAAAGAGTCGTCGGCGTTGTTATCGACACATACATTTTTTTTACGGAAGGCGAGGTATATACCTTTCGACGTAAAAAAAAAAAAAAAGTTCGATTTCGGGCCGGTCTATCCGACGGAACACTTCGCCGCGCGCCCTTTGTTCTTTATTATTCAGACGGTAGGCGCGCGCGCGTTCGCGTTCGGACGACCCGCGCCGGTTTAAAGTTTATATACACACCTCCTCGCGGGTCGCGGGTGGGTGTAAGTACTTTTCGGTGCTCCGGGCGAATATCGTTTGACACCTTGTCGACGGCGAGCGCGAAACTAGGTTTCGCGCTTCGAGTTCCGTCTAGGTACCCGGAATTTTGTCGGCGCTCCTCCTACTCCTACTCCTCTCTCCCCTTTTTTACGGTGGTCGAGTGGTCGTCGTAGTCGTCGAATTTAATCGCGGCCGACTTAAAGATCGACGCGAGATATTTTCGACCGAGCGTCAGCGACAAAAATTCGTTCGACTAAATAAAGACAAACTGTGTAATTTTTATTATCACTTTAATGATCCTTCCGCAGGTTCACCTACGGAAACCTTGTTACGACTTTTACTTCCTCTAAATGATCAAGTTTGGTCAACTTCCCGGACACATCGACGACGCCGAAACGCCATCGGCGTATCGGTCCGAAGACCTCACTAAATCATTCAATCGGTAGTAGCGACGGGCGGTGTGTACAAAGGGCAGGGACGTAATCAACGCGAGCTTATGACTCGCGCTTACTGGGAATTCCTCGTTCATGGGGAACAATTGCAAGCCCCAATCCCTAGCACGAAGGAGGTTCAGCGGGTTACCCGGGCCTCTCGGCCAGGGAGGACACGCTGATTCCTTCAGTGTAGCGCGCGTGCGGCCCAGAACATCTAAGGGGCATCACAGACCTGTTATTGCTCAATCTCGTGCGGCTAGAAGCCGCCTGTCCCTCTAAGAAGAATTGTTTGTACGCAGACAGTAAAAACCGCGCGCGACAACGGGGCGAACCCCGAGCCGGCCGGCCTTTGAGATGTCTAAATACGCCTAGTTAGCAGGCTAGAGTCTCGTTCGTTATCGGAATTAACCAGACAAATCGCTCCACCAACTAAGAACGGCCATGCACCACCACCCACCGAATCAAGAAAGAGCTCTCAATCTGTCAATCCTTCCGGTGTCCGGGCCTGGTGAGGTTTCCCGTGTTGAGTCAAATTAAGCCGCAGGCTCCACTCCTGGTGGTGCCCTTCCGTCAATTCCTTTAAGTTTCAGCTTTGCAACCATACTTCCCCCGGAACCCAAAAGCTTTGGTTTCCCGGAAGCTGCCCGCCGAGTCATCGGAGGAACGTCGGCGGATCGCTAGCTGGCATAGTTTACAGTTAGAACTAGGGCGGTATCTGATCGCCTTCGAACCTCTAACTTTCGTTCTTGATCAATGAAAACGTTTTTGGCAAATGCTTTCGCTTCTGTCCGTCTTGCGACGATCCAAGAATTTCACCTCTAACGTCGCAATACGAATGCCCCCATCCGTTCCTATTAATCATTACCTCGGGGTTCCGAAAACCAACAAAATAGAACCGAGGTCCTATTCCATTATTCCATGCACACAGTATTCAGGCGAAGTTTTAGCCTGCTTTAAGCACTCTAATTTGTTCAAAGTAAACGTGCCGGCCCACCTCGACACTCAATGAAGAGCACCGCGGCAGGATTGAGTTGGACCGCCCGCGTGAACGGGCTAAGTCCACCGGCAGGACGTCTCGCGGCACGCCAGTTAACACCGCGGACGATGAACCGGCGGCGCGAGACACAAATTCGACTACGAGCTTTTTAACCGCAACAACTTTAATATACGCTATTGGAGCTGGAATTACCGCGGCTGCTGGCACCAGACTTGCCCTCCAATTGATCCTCGTTAAAGGGTTTAGAGTGTACTCATTCCGATTACGGGGCCTCGGATGAGTCCCGTATCGTTATTTTTCGTCACTACCTCCCCGTGCCGGGAGTGGGTAATTTGCGCGCCTGCTGCCCTCCTTGGATATGGTAGCCGTTTCTCAGGCTCCCTCTCCGGAATCGAACCCTGATTCCCCGTTACCCGTTACGACCATGGTAGGCGCAGAACCTACCATCGACAGTTGATAAGGCAGACATTTGAAAGATGCGTCGCCGGTGCGAGACCGTGCGATCAGCGTAAAGTTATTCAGAGTCACCAAGTTGAACGATGTCGGGCGCGAACCCGCCACCGATTGGTTTTGATCTAATAAAAGCACTCCTTCCGTCTCCGGTCGGACCTCTGTTTGCATGTATTAGCTCTAGAATTACCACAGTTATCCAAGTAATTGTGGGTACGATCTAAGGAACCATAACTGATTTAATGAGCCTTTCGCGGTTTCACCTTAATTTGGCTTGTACTGAAACATGCATGGCTTAATCTTTGAGACAAGCATATGACTACTGGCAGGATCAACCAGGGAGCTGTTCTACGTGTCGAGCGCGCCGCCGCCGCCGCCGCCACGGATGACGACGATCGGGCGCGGTACGACAACAAACAGTCTCTTTTTTAAAAATAATAATTACGCGCGCGAAACGCGTTTATTTTATTTTTAAATAGAAACAGACGCGACCACTTTGTGTGGCGGTGATAGCGTGCGAGTACGGAAATGAACCGTTCCCGACGCCACACTCGTTATTATTATTATTCGGACGCGATCCGTCCAATTTTTTTTTGTTGGTAATAAATATCGAGACGACGTGAGTGCGCGATCAAACAATCCGACTCGCGCGCGCATAATAAGCTTTAAAATGCGGCGCGCGTCGAACCGATGTGCCTCGGGCAACGAACGTCGATCGACGGAAATTTTCGGACATTCTCTCGATCACTCTTCGCTAGATTGAAAGCGACACGAGATTTCTCGAAAGAAACGTTCCGGATTCGCATATAAACTCGCTCGGTTAGATGAGAGTTATCGCAAATTTTTCGGAAGAAAAATATTATAGGGCGACCGCTTTCGAACCACGAAGTGCCAAATCTTACTTTAAAACACCCGCTAAGTTCGCGATCTAGCTGTATAAGGTGCGGAGCCTTAAAATGTTTTCGAACGCTCGAGCAATCGCTGCTACGAAGACGGGCCGATGGCAAACGAAAAACGGTCTACGTTCCCGTACCGATGAAGGAAACCAATTTTTCTTAAAAAATTGAACCCACGATACGAAAATGTTAAGCGAGCCAATTAATCGCGCCAAACGGTCGACTCGAAGGCGATCTAACGATCGAAAAAGCATTTTGCTCTGCGAAGGGAGAAGTGTCTATACGCACGACGCGGCGGTCGCGCTCGAGACCATCTCACCTATTATAGGTAACGGACCATTCCTTAGTCTTCCGAACGTTTCACGTGAAAACCCGAATATCGGCTGCGGCGGGCAAATAAAGTTCGGAGCGAAACTTTCGCTCGTGGTTACGTTCGATTTGGTTAAAGCGGGCACTTTTTCAAATATTTTTTTTTCTTTACTTACTTTTGTTAACTGACCGCCGGTTCCGGTTCCGACTTAAAAATAAATCGCCGTCCCCGGATTTTGTCGGACGATACTCTCCATCATTTTTAATTTCGGGTGTTTGCATTTTTTTTTCTCGCGATTTAATAAATTCATTATTAAACATTTATAAGTCCGTCTTCTTTAATATTGCGGACCAGCGGGAAGAGAGTTTTGTTTTTTTTTTTTTATTTTATTCATTTTAACATATACTCCCATAAAAGGTTTTTGCCGCTAGCCGCGAGCAGAGAAAAATAAGCAAAACTAACCGAAACAAAGCAAAAATAAGCAAAACTAACCAAAATTAACCGAATATAACCAAAATTAAACAAAACTAACCAAAAGGAACAAAAATAACCACAACTAAGCAAAATTAATCATAACAAACCAAAATTGGCCAAAGTTCGGCAAAACAAACCAAATTATCCAAAACTAAGCAAAATTAAGCAAAAGTAGTCAAAATTAACAAAAACAAGCCAAACTTATCCTGAACAAACCAAAACTAACGATAATTAAGCAAAAATAGGAAACGTTCACAAAAACTAACCGAAACGAACCATAACTAACTAATAGCGGCCGAAACTGGAAATAATAAACCAAAGTAAACAAAACTAAGCAAAATTAAGCAAAAGTAGTCAAAATTAACAAAAACAAGCCAAACTTATCCTAAACAAACCAAAACTAACGATAATTAAGCAAAAATAGGAAACGTTCACAAAAACTAACCGAAATGAACCCTAACTAACTAATAGCGGCCGAAACTGGAAATAATAAACCAAAGTAACCAAAACTAAGCAAAATTAAGCAAAAGTAGTCAAAATTAACAAAAACAAGCCAAAATTATCCTAAACAAACCCAAAACTAACGATAATCCTAACTAACCAATAGCGGCCGAAACTGGAAATAATAAACCAAAGTAACCAAAACTAGCGAAAATTCAGCAAAAGAAACCAAAATTAACCGTGTAACAAACCCAAATCAACCAAACCAAAAAAAAAAACATGCAAAACTTCACCAAAACGAACCACAATTCGCAAAAACTAAACAAACACAAACAAAATTAAGCACACTCAAATAAAAAGTAATCAAAACTACGTTCAACACGAACTGACCTAATTAAATAAAAAAATAGGAAAATTCAATTTTGCTAACCAAAAACGTCAATCGAAATAAACGCGAAACCGGGTTCCTGCCATTTATTTCGACGATAAGCACTTTTATCTAACTATGATTCGAAAAAAAAAAAAATAAGAAAGAAAGATATGAATAAACGAATTGATTAATATATAAAAATTGTGGTTCTGAAAAGAACCGTTTTTGGTGAATTTACACTCTCCAAGTCGACGCTCATTTATTTAGAACTGGTGTATTTTGTGACGGCTTTGGTCCCTTCACTGACGGCGTGCTTGGCCAACTCTCCGGGCAACAACAATCTCACGGCCGTTTGAATCTCTCTGCTAGTAATAGTGGATCGCTTATTATAGTGAGCCAAACGAGAAGCTTCGGCGGCAATCCTTTCGAAAATGTCGTTTACGAACGAATTCATAATGGACATGGCTTTGCTCGAAATGCCAGTATCCGGATGAACTTGCTTCAACACTTTGTAAATGTAAATTGCGTAACTCTCCTTCCTCCTGCGTTTCTTTTTCTTATCACTCTTCGAAATATTTTTTTGAGCCTTGCCGGCTTTTTTCGCCGCTTTACCGCTTACTTTCGGTGGCATTTTCTACAATCGATTAGACGCGCGCAAAGTAACGGACTGACAAGGCCCACACCGGGCCGCAGCTATTTATTTGAGAACCGAGTCGGCCGACAAGCTCCGCCCCCGGGCATCGTTCGCCGAAGCGCTAATCCCATTGGTCCATGCCCATGTCCTATAAATAGCGCGCCCACGGTCTGCGAGAGCGTCATTGTGCTGTTAACGTTCGTGCGTGTACTATTAACGGTAATAACGATGTCGGGACGCGGAAAAGGAGGCAAAGTCAAAGGGAAAGCGAAGTCTCGTTCTAGCAGGGCCGGTTTACAGTTTCCGGTAGGTAGAATTCACCGATTACTTCGGAAAGGAAACTATGCGGAGAGGGTCGGCGCCGGAGCTCCGGTATATTTGGCGGCCGTAATGGAATATTTGGCCGCCGAAGTTTTGGAATTGGCCGGTAACGCGGCGAGGGACAATAAGAAAACCAGAATCATTCCGCGACATTTACAACTGGCGATCCGAAACGACGAGGAATTGAACAAATTATTATCGGGAGTAACGATCGCTCAGGGAGGTGTTTTGCCGAACATTCAAGCGGTTCTTTTGCCCAAGAAAACCGACAACAAAGCAAAATAAAAATTGCGGCGAGGGAAGACGATGGGAAAACGGTCCTTCTAAGGACCACAAATACTTTTCTATTTGAGATTTCGTTTCGTTTATTTAACAGATTATTAAAAAAAAAAAAAAAAAGAAACGTTCCTTCTTTTTACGTTTTCTCTTTCGGACTATAAGAAAACCGGTATAATACCTCGACATTTACAATTGCCGATCCCAGGAATTGAACAAATTATTATCCGAAGTTAAGATCGCTAGGTGGTTCTGTTGCCTAAGAAAACCGACAACAAAGCTAAATAAAGTTTTCGCCGGGAAGGAAGACGGTTCTTGTAAGGACCACAAATACTTTTCTATTTGAGATTTCGTTTCCTTTATTTCACAGATTTAATAATCACACTAACACGGGGAGAAATTAAAAATTCAAAACTTACCTCGACTCGATAATGGTTTGTTGGGCATTATACTCGAAATAACGAATAATCTTTGGAACGTATTTTGTGGTTCTGAAAAGAACCTTTTTTTTTTTTTTTTGTGTGTTTCCGCAAGATCGACGAAAAATTTAGCCACCAAATCCGTAAAGAGTTCTACCTTGTCTTTTTAGGGCGTACACCACGTCCATTGCCGTTACCGTTTTTCTTTTGGCGTGCTCCGTATAGGTTACCGCGTCTCTGATGACGTTTTCCAAAAACACCTTTAAAACGCCACGAGTTTCTTCGTAAATCAATCCGGAAATTCGTTTCACGCCTCCGCGACGGGCCAATCTTCTAATGGCCGGCTTGGTTATTCCCTGAATGTTATCCCTCAACACTTTGCGATGTCGCTTTGCACCACCTTTTCCCAAACCTTTGCCGCCTTTCCCTCTACCGGTCATTTTTAATACGAGCCGAGTTCTCTGATCGATATATAACAAACAAAACCGTCCGAAGTGCCACGATCAACTGACCGAAAACGGTCCGGCGCTTCGGTTTTGTCGAGTCGGAATTCGCCACGCCCAAAAAGGTCGATTGGACCAATGAGAAGAGAAAACGCTCGGGTACAAATTAAACGGACGGACGTTCGTGCGGCCATTATCTGTCGACGAGTGTTAGTGATTTGGTGTTCTAGTACGTCCGCGAACGTGTTTTATTATCATGGCCAGAACCAAGCAGACCGCTCGTAAATCGACCGGAGGAAAAGCGCCCCGAAAGCAGTTGGCGACCAAAGCGGCGAGAAAAAGTGCACCGGCAACCGGAGGAGTTAAAAAACCTCATCGCTACAGACCGGGCACCGTGGCTTTGAGAGAAATTAGACGTTATCAAAAGAGCACCGAACTATTGATCCGAAAATTACCGTTCCAACGACTGGTCAGAGAAATCGCTCAAGACTTTAAAACGGATCTGCGTTTCCAAAGTTCCGCGGTAATGGCGTTGCAAGAAGCGAGCGAAGCTTATCTCGTCGGTCTTTTCGAAGATACAAATTTGTGCGCCATTCATGCCAAACGAGTAACGATCATGCCGAAAGATATTCAATTGGCGAGGCGTATCAGGGGAGAGAGAGCTTAAGATTAATAATAATCTCTTTTATTATTATTAACAACAAACCGGTTCTTTTAAGAACCACAAATCATTTTCCTTTAAGATTTCGTTAAAAATTGAAAATAAAAAATAAAACTTTTTCATTTATTAATTATTTGAGAACGGCCCGGTTGGATTTTTTTTTTTTCGCAACTAACGACGTCTTTAAAAAAAATTATTAGTGGTTCTGAAAAGAACCCCCCCCACTCCCCGTTGCTTTGTAAAACCGGACGAGTTTTTATTTCGACCTCTGGTATATTTGGTGACGGCTTTCGTTCTTCTGCTTTTTCGCGGCGGCTTTTCCACCGGTTTTCGAAGGCATTATTATTCACAAAGAAAAGCGGTCTTCGCGATCGAAATGAGAAAAAACCCCGGCGAACGTATTTATATCGCGACGGAGTCGGTCAACAAGCTCCGCCCCCTGTTCGCTTTTCGGTGGGAGGAGCTTGTCAACGGACTTTCTTCTCATATAAATACGTTCGCGGGGATATTTCTCTTAATGTTTGCGTGATCGTCGTCGGAATCGACTACGCTTCGTTGTTAAACGAGATGCAGTTTAAAATTCGCCGGCGGATAAGTTAGAATAAGTTTGTCGTAGGGAGAACGAAATGGAAAAGAGAAAAAAGAAGAAAAAGAGAAGTCCTTTTCGAGATTTTTTAATAAATTTATACTTATATATATTTTTTAAAGAAATCGTTTTCTATTTACCCCCGAGACGCCCGGGATTCGAGTTTGCCTTTGAAGATAGTTACGAATTCGATAGCGATTTTTTTTGTGGTTCTGATAAGAACCGTTTCGAAAATTTCGTTTTTTTTTTAAACACCCATCGACGTTCTCTCGGCGGTTCATTTCTTCTTTTTGGGCGAGACGGGCTTTTTAACTTTGCCGGAAGCGGCTACGGGAGGCGATTTTGCCGTTTTGGGTTTGGGCGCTTTCGGTTTCTTCGTCGGTCCCTTGTTTGATTTTTTGGCTTTCGAAGGCGATTTGGTTTTAATCGACGCCGCTACCGCCGTTCCGGCGGCGCCTTTGGCGGTTTTCTTTTCGGCGGATTTTTTAGCTGCCGATTTCTTCTCCACGGACGACGCGGCGGCCCCGCTTTTTCCTTTTCCCTTCGGAGAGGCGGCGACCGCCTTTTTTACGGCGGGCTTCGAAGAAGCGCCACCACCACCACCTGCGGCGCCAGATTTTTCTCCGGTGGTTTTTTTCGGAGACGCTTTCTTCGTTCTGGTCACGGACTTCTTTTTTTCCGAGGATGAGGACGCGGCTCCGCTTTTCGCCGAATTAGAAGTCGAAGACGCCAATTTGAACGAACCGGACGCACCTTTGCCCTTGGTTTGAACCAAAGTTCCCGCAGCGACGGCCGACTTCAAGTACTTTTTAATGAAAGGAGCCAC